>NW_012101266.1:1851824-1852982 GCF_000951045.1 Mandrillus leucophaeus | reverse complement strand
TGAAGAGGTCCTTCACATTCCTTGTAAGTTGGATTCCTAGTTATTTTATTCTCTTTGAAGCAATTGTGAATGGGAGTTCACTCATGATTTGGCTCTCTGTTTGTCTGTTATTGGTATATAAGAATGCTTGTGATTTTTGCACATTGATTTTGTATCCTGAGACTTCGCTGAAATTGCTTATCAGCTTAAGGAGATTTTGGACTGAGACGATGGGGTTGTCTAAATATACAATCATGTTACCTACAAATAGGGACAATTTGACTTCCTCTTTTCCTAATTGAATACCCTTTATTTCTTTCTCTTGCCTGTTTGCCCTGGCCAGAGTATTGAATAGGAGTGATGAGAGAGGGCATCACTGTCTTGTGCCAGTTTTCAAAGGGAATGCTTCCAGTTTTTGCCCATTCAGTATGATATTGGCTGTGGGTTTGTCATTAATAGCTCTTATTATTTTGAGATACGTTCCATCAATACCGAATTTATTGAGAGTTATTATCATGAACAGCCGTTGAATTTTGTCAGAGGCCTTTTCTGCATCTATTGAGATAATCATGTGGTTTTTGTCTTTGCTTCTGTTTATATGCTGGATTACGTTTGTTGATTTGTGTATGTTGAACCAGTCTTGCATCCCAGGGATGAAGCCCACTTGATCATGGTGGATAAGCTTTTTGATGTGCTGCTGGATTCGGTTTGCCAGTATTGTATTGAGGATTTTGCAGGATATTATCCAGGAGAACTTCCCCAACCTACCAAGGCAGGCCAACATTCAAATTCAGGAAATAGAGAGAATGCCACAAAGATACTCCTTGAGAAGAGCAACTCTAAGACACATAATTGTCAGATTCACCAAAGTTGAAATGAAGGAAAAAATGAGGACATTCATCAGGGATATTGGTCTAAATTTCTCTTTTTCTGTTGTGTCCCTGCCAAGCTTTGGTATCAGGATGATTTTGGCCTCATAAAATGAGTTAGGGAGGATTCCCTCGTTTTCTATTGATTGGAATAGTTTCAGAAGGAATGGTACCAGCTCCTTCTTGTACCTCTAGTAGAATTCGACTGTGAATCCGTCTGGTCCTGGACATTTTTCGGTTGGTAGACTATTAATTATTGCCTCAATTTCAGAGCCTGCTATTGGTCTATTCAGGGATTCAACTTCTTCCT
>NW_012101266.1:1838169-1850615 GCF_000951045.1 Mandrillus leucophaeus | reverse complement strand
GTAGATCTTCCTCCATCCCTTTATTTTGAGCCTATGTGTGTCTCTGCATGTGAGATGGGTCTCCTGAATACAGCACACTGATGAGTCTTGACTCTTTACCCAATTTGCCAGTCTGTGTCTTTTAATTGGAGCATTTAGCCTATTTACATTTAAGGTTAATATTGTTTTGTTGAATTTTATCCTGTCATTATGACGTTAGCTGGTTATTTTGCTTGTTATTTGATGCAGTTTCTTCCTAGTATCAATGGTCTTTACATTTTGGCATATTTTTTCAATGACTGGTACTAGTTGTTCCTTTCCATGTTTAGTGCTTCCTTCAGGAGCTCTCGTAGAGCAGGCCTGGTAGTGACAAAATCTCTAAGCATTTGCTTGTCTGTAAAGGATTTTATTTCTCCTTCATTTATGAAACTTAGTTTGGCTGGATATGAGATTCTGGGTTGAGAATTCTTTTCTTTAAGAATGTTGAATATTGGTCCTCACTCTTTTCTGGCTTGGAGAGTTTCTGCTGAAAGATCCGCTGTTAGTCTGATGGGTTTCCCTTTGTGGGTAACCCGACCTTTCTCTCAGGCTGCCCTTAACATTTTTTCCTTTATTTCAACTTTGGTGAATCTGACAATTATGTGTCTTGGAGTTGCTCTTCTCGAGGAGTCTTTGTGGCATTCTCTGTATTTCCTGAATTTGAATGTTGGCCTGCCTTGGTAGGTTGGGAAGTTCTCCTGGATAATATCCTGCAGAGTGTTTTCCAACTTGGTTCCATTCTCCCCATCGCTTTCAGGTACACCAATTAGACATAGATTTGGTCTTTTCACATAGTCCCATATTTCTTGGAGGCTTTGTTCGTTTCTTTTTACTCTTTTTTTCTCTAAACTTCTCTTCTCACTTCATTTCATTCATTTGATCTTCAATCACTGATACCCTTTCTTCCAGTTAATCAAATCAGTTACTGAAGCTTGTGCGTTTGTCACGTAGTTCTCGTGCCATAGTTTTGAGCTCTATCAGGCCATTTAAGGACTTCTCTACATTGGTTATTCTAGTTAGCCATTCGTCTAATCTTTTTTCAAGGTTTTTAGCTTCTTTGCGATGGGTTTGAACTTCCTTCTTTAGCTCGGAGAAGTTTGATCATCTGAAGCCTTCTTCTCTCAACTCGTCAAAGTCATTCTCCATACAGCTTTGTTCCCTTGCTGGCGAGGAGCTGTGTTCCTTTGGAGTGGGGAGAGGCACTCTGATTTTTAGAATTTTCAGCTTTTCTGCTCTGTTTTTTCCCCATCTTTGTGGTTTTATCTACCTTTGGTCTTTGATGATGGTGACTTACAGTTGGAGTTTTGGTGTCGATGTCCTTTCTGTTTGTTAGTTTTCCTTCTAAAAGTCAGGATGCTCAGCTGCAGGTCTGTTGGAGTTTGCTGGAGGTCCACTCCAGACCCTGTTTGCCTGGGTTTCAGCAGTGAAGCCTGCAGAAGAGTGAATATTGCTGAACAGCAAATGTTGCTGCTGATCATTCCTTTGGAAGCTTCATCTTAGATGGGCACCCGGTTGTGTGAGGTTTCAGTCTGCCTCTACTGGGGGGTGCCTCCCAGTTAGGCTACTCGGGGGTCAGGGACCCACTTGAAGAGGCAGTCTGTCCATTCTCAGATCTCAAACTCCATGCTGGGAGAACCACTACTCTCTTCAAAGCTGTCAGACAGGGATATTTAAATCTGCAGAAGTTTCTGCTGCCTTTTGTTTGGCTATGCCCTGCCCCCAGAGGTGGAGTTTACAGAGGCAGGCAGGCCTCCTTGAGCTGCAGTGGGCTCCACCCAGTTTGAGCTTCCCAGCCACTTTGTTTACCTACTCAAGCCTCAGCAATGGTGGGTGCCCCTCCCCAAGCCTCACTGCTGCCTTGCAGTTTGATCTCAGACTGCTGTGCTAGCAATGAGGGAAGCCCTGTGTGCGTGGGACCCTCTGAACCAGGCGCAGGATATAATCTCCTGGTGTGCTGTTTGCTAAGACCCTTGGAAAAGCGCAGTATTAGGATTGGAGTGACCCAATTTTCCAGGTGCTGTGTGTCATGGTTTCCCTTGGCTAGGAAAGGGAATTCCCTTACCCCTTTCGCCCCCTGGGTGAGGCCATGCCTTGCTGTGCTTTGGCTCTCACTCGGTGGGCTGCACCCACTGTCCTGCACCCACTGTCTGACATGCCCCAGTGAGATGAACCCAGTACCTCAGTTGGAAATGCAGAAATCACCCATCTTCTGTGTTGCTCATGCTGGGAGCTATAGCCTGGAGCTGTACCTATTGGGCCATCTTGGAACTGATACCCCTCTCCAAATTCTTTAATCCATGTTTTATAGTTTTCATTATAGAGATATTTCACTTCTTTGGTTAATTCCTAGGTATTTAATTTCATTTGTGGTTGTTGTAAATGAGATTACTTAATTTTTTTCTTTCAGATTGTTCACTATTGGTATATAGAAATGCTGCTGATTTTTGTATGTTGAGTTTGTATCCTGCAACTTTACTGAATTTGTTTATCAGTTGTAATAGTTTTTTGGTAGAGTTTTTAGGTTTCTTCCGAATATAAGAGCATATCCTCTGCAAATAAGGATAATTTGACTTCTTCCTCTCTGATTTGGATGCTCATTATTTTTTCTCTTGTCTCATTGCTCTAGCTAGTACTTCTTGTACTATGTTGAACCACAGTGTTGAAAGTGGGCATCCTTATATTCCAAATCTTAGAGGAAAGGCTTTCAGTTTTTCCCCATTCAGTATGATATGAGCAGTGGGTCTATTGCATATGGCTTTTATTATGTTGAGGTATGTTCCTTCTATACCTAGTTTTTCTAGGGTTTTTTTTCATGAAGGGATGTTGAAATTTATCAAATGCTTTTCTAATGTCAATTAAAATGATCATATGGTTTTTGTCCTTCATTCTGTTGATATGATGTATCGCATTGATTTATTTGCATATGTTGAACCATGCTTGCATCCCTGGGATAAATCCCACTTGGTCATGATGAATGATCTTTTTAACACGTTATCGAATTTGGTTTGCTAGTATTTTGTTGAGGATTTTTGCATCAATATTCATCAGAGATATTGGCCTGCAGTTTTCTTTTTTAATGTGTCTGTGTCAGGTTTTGGTACCGGGGTAATACTGGCCTCATAGAATGAGTTTGGAAGTAGTCCCTTCTCTATTTTTTGGAATTGCTCGAGTAGGATTGGTATTAGTTTTTCTTTAAATGTTTGGTAGAATTCAGCAGTGAAGTCATTGAGTCCTGGCCTTTTCTTTACTGGGAGACATTTTATTACGGATTCACCTTGTTTCTTGTTATTGGTCTCTTCAGGCTTTGGACTTCTTCATGGTTCAATCTTATAGGTTGTATGTATCTAGGGATTTGTCTATTTCTTCTAGGTTTTTCAGTTTATTGGCATATAGTTGTTCATACTAGCCACTGATGATCATCTGACTTTCTGTGGTATAAATTGTAATGTCTCCTTTTTCATCTCTGATTTATTTGGATCTTTTCTCTTATTTTCTTAGTCTGGCTAAAGGTTTGTCAATTTTGTTTAACTTTTCAAAAATCCAACTTTTTGTTTCATTGATATTTTGTATTGTCTTCTTTCAATTTCACTTAGTTCTGCTCTGATTTTTATTATTTATTTGATTAATTTTGCATTTGGTGTGCTCTTGCTTTTCTAGTTCTTTAAGGTGCATTGTTAGTTTGTTTGAAGTTTTTCTTCCTTTTTGATGTTGTAGGTACTTGTAGGTATAACATTTGCTCTCAGAGCTGCTTTTGCTGTGCCTCATAGGTTTTGGTATGTTGTGTTTCCATTATCATTTGCTTCAAAAATTTTTTCAATTTCCTTCTTAATTTCTTCATTGACCCACTGGTCATTCAGGAGCATATGTTTAATTTCCATGTGTTTGTATAGCTTCCAAAATTCCTCTTGTTATTGATTTCTAGTTTTATTTCATTGTGATAAGAGAAGATGCTTGACATGATTTCATCTTTTTGAATGTTTTTAGACATGCTTGGTGACTTAACATATGATCTGTCCTTGGGAATAACCCATATTCTGAGGAAAAAAATTTGTATTCTGTAGCTACTGGATGAAATGTTCTGTAAATATCTATTAGGTCAATTTGGTCTATAGTGCAGACTAAGTGTGATGTTTCTTTGTTTATTCATCTGCAAGATCTTTCCAATGCTGAATGTGGTGTGTCGAAGTCGTCAGCTATTATTACATTGATGTCTGTCTCTCTCTTCAGCTCTAATAATATTTCCTTTATCTATCTATGTGCTCCAGTGTTGGGTGCATATATAAGATTGTTATATCCTCTTGCTGGATTGACCCCTTTATTATCATATAGTGGCCTTCTTTGTCTCCTTGTATAGTTTTTGTCTTAAAATCTATTTTGTCTGATATAAGTATAGGTACTCCTGCTCCTTTTCAGTTTCTATTGGCATGGATTATCTTTTTTCCTCCCCTTTCTTTTATTTCTATGTGTGTCTTCATAGGTGAACTGTATTTCCTGTATGCAACAGATCACTAGGTCCTGTTTTTTTTTAAATCCATGCAGCCATTTCATGTCTTTTGATAGAATAATTTAGTCCATTTATATTCGTTGTTAATATTGATAAGTAAGGACTTACTCCTACCATTTTCTTATTTGTTTTCTGGTCTTCTCTCCCTTCTTTCTTCTCTTTCTGTTTTCCTTTTAGTGAAGGTACTTTTCTTTGGTGATATGATTTAGTTTCTTGCTTTTCATTTTTTCTGTATTCATTATATGTTTTTTGGTTTGAGGTTACCATGTGGCTTGCAAATAGTATCTTATAACCCATTATTTTAAGTTGATAACAACTGTTTGCATAAACAAGCAAGCCAAAGGAAAGCTAATAAAGATGTTATGCCTTAATTTTGTCTCCTGATTTTTAACTTTTTGTTATTTCTATTTGTATGTTATTGTACTATCTGTGTCTTGAAAAGTCATTGTAGTAATTATGTTTGATTGGTCCATCATTCAGTCCTTCTACTTAAGATGGTTTATACACTGCAGCTACAGGTTTTTAATATTCTGTGCACTTACTATTACCAGTGAGTTTTTTTTTTTGGTTTTTTTTTGTTTTTTTTTTTGTTTTTTTACCTTCAGATGATTTGTTATTGCTCATTAGCATCCTTTCTTTCTGACTGAAGCACTCCCTTTAGCATTTCTTGTATGATAGGTGTGGTGTTGATTAAATCCCTCAGTTTTTGTTTGTCTGAAAAAGTCTTTGTTTTTCCTTCATGTTTGAAGGATATTTTCATGGATATATTACTTCTAGGGTAAACTTTTTTCCTTCAGCACTTTAAATATGTCATGCCACTCTCTCCTGGTTTGTAAGGTTTCCACTGAAAAGTCTGGTGCCAGATGTATTGGAGCTCCATTGTATGTTATTTGTGTTTTTTTTTTTTTTTTTTTTTTTTTTTCTCTTGCTGCTTTTAGGATCCTCTTTTAATTCTTGACCTTTGGGAGTTTGACAACAAAATGCCTTGAGGTTGTGTTCTTTGGGTTAAATCTGCTTGGTGTTCTATAACATTCTTATACTTGGATATTGATATCTTTCTCTAGGTTTGGAAAACTTTCTGTTATTATTAATTTGAATAAACTTTTTGCTCCTATCTCATTCTCCACCTCCTCTTTAAAGCCAACAACTCTTAGTTTTGCCCTTTTGAGACTATTTTCTAGATCCTGCAGATGTGCTTCTTTTTTTTTTTTTAATCTTTTTTTTCTTTTGTCTCCTCTGACTGTATATTTTCAAACAGCCTGTCTTTAAGCTCAATGAATTCTTTCTTCTTGATCAGTTCTTCTATGAAAAGACTCTGGTGTATTCTTCAATATGTCAGTTGTGTTTTTCTGGTCCTCAATTTCTGCTTAATTTTTAAAAATTATTTCAATCTCTTTGTTAAATTTGACATATAGAACTCTGAGTTCCTTCTGTGCGTTATCTTGAATTTATTTGAATTTCCTCAAAACAGCTACTTTGAATTCCTTTTCTGAAAGATTTCATATTTCTATTTCTCCAGGATTGATTCCTAGTGCCTTATTTCATTCATTTGATGAGGTTATGTTTTCTTGGATGGTCTTGATACTGGTGGATGTTTGTCTGTGTAGGCATTGAAGAGATAGGTATTTACTGTTGTCTTCTCAGTCAGGACTTAGCACTTGTCCTTGAGAATACTTTTTTTGAAAGGACTTGGGTATTGTGATCTAAGCTGTATCTGCTTCAGTGTGCACCCCAAGCCCAGTAACGCTGTGGTCCTTGCAGACTCCTAGAGGTACCACCTTGATGGTCTTGGACAAGATCTGGAAAAATTCTCTGTATTACCAGGCAGAGACTTTTGTTCTCTTCCCTTACTTTCTCCCAAACAAACACAGTCTCTCTCTTCTGAGCCACCCGGAGCTGGGGATGAAGTGATGCAAACTCCCATGAGGCCACCACCACTATGATTGTACTGGGTCAGACCTGAAGGCAGCACAGCACTAGGTCTCACTGAAAGCCTACTATAACCACTCCCTGGCTACCACTTATGTTCACTTCAGGCCCTGTGACTCTACTGTCAGCAGGTGGTAAAGCCAGAGAGGCTTGTGTCCTTCCCTTCAGAGTGGTGAGTTCCCTGAGGCCCTAGGCATTTTCAGAGGTGCCATCCAGAAGTCAGGGACTAGAGTCAAAAACCTTAGAAGTTTACCTGGTGTCCTATTGTACTGCAGCTGAGTTGGCACTCAAACCAGAAGATGCAGCCTTTCCCATTCTTCCCTCCCCTTTCCAAAGGAAGAGGAGCCACACCTCATGGTGTGAGTGGCAGTGGGATGCTCTTTTATAGCCACACTCTCTTTTCTCTCACTCTCACCCCCTCCTTCACCACTGGCAACCATTAATTGATTTTTCATTTTTATACTTTCCTTATTCCAGGAATGTTTTATAAGTGGAATTACACAGTATATAACATTTTGGCATTGACTTTTTTTTCCCCTCTCTGCGTAATTCTCTGAAGATTCATCCAAGTTTGATCATTTTATTGCTAAGTAGTATTCAAAGTAAGAAAGTACCACAGTTTGTTTAATAACTTACCTATTGAAGGATATCTGAGTTGTTTCTTGTTTTTGGCTATTATGAATGAGCTGTTATGTAGGTTTTTGTATGTAGGTTTTTCATTTCTTTGGGATAAATGCCCAATGATGTAATTGCGGGGTAATAAGGTAGTTATATGTTTCAGCTGCCATACTTTTGGCTATAACATTTTACATTTCTAGCAGCAGTGTATGAATGATTCAACATCCTCATCAATATTTGATGTTGTCACTATTTTTTATTGTAATCATTTTGATAGGTGTGTAGTGATACACTGTGGTTTTACTTTGCATTTTCCTAATGGCTAATGATATTGAATATCATTTCATGTGCTTAGGCTTCCGAGTAGCTAGGACCAGAGCCATATGCTACCACCCCCAGCTAATTTTTAAAAATTTCTTTTTGTAGAGATGGGTTCTTGCTATGTTGCGCAGGTTGGTCTGGAACTCCTGGGCTCAAGGGATTCTCTCACCTCCACCTCTCAAAGTGCTGGAATTACAGGCATGAGCCACTGTGCTTGGTCAGTGATATTGTTTTAATTTTGGTGTTCTTGTGTCTGTTGCTAATATATAGAAATACAATTGATGTAATTTTATCTTCGGCCCTGTAACTTTGCTGAATTCATTTATAGAAGTTTTCTCTCTCTTTCTTTTTTCCTTTTCTTTCTTCTTTACCTTTTTTCCTCCTCTTCCTCCCCCTCCTGCTTTTTCTCCTCCTCCTCTTCTTTCTGTAGATTTTCTGAGATTTTCTACACAATCATGTCACCTGGAAATAGGAAATTTTATTTCTTTCGTTCTCACTTGTGTGACTTTTGTTTCCCTTTTGTGCCCTTTGCACTGGCTTGAACATCCAGTTGTATGATAAGAGCATTATTATTAAGAACATTGAGAGTAGATGGCTTTGCCATGTTCCTGATCTAACACTCAGTTTTACCATCAATGTTAGCTGTAGGCTTTGTGTAGATTCTCTCTACTGCATTGTGAAAGTTCCTCTCTATTCCTACTTTTATAAGAACAACTTTTTAAAAAAAAACATATGGGGTCTTTCTATGTTGTCAGGATGGCCTCAAACTCCCAGGCTCAAGTAACCTTCTCACCTCAGCCTCCCCAGTAGCTGGGACTATAGGAGTACCACACCAACCCAACTAGAATGAGTATTTTTAAATGCTTTAAAAATTTTCTCATCAGTTGATTTTCTTTTCTTCAGCCTATGTGATTTTTCTTTTTTAGCCTATAAATAGTGGATTATACCGATTGAATTTTGAATGTTGAATCAATCTTGCATCCTTGGAATAGACCCCACTTGGTCATGGTGTGTAATTCTTTATACATATTGCTGAATTCTGTTTTCTAATATTTTGTTAATAATTTTTGCATCTATATTTATTAGGAATATTGGTATGTAGTTTTCTTTTTTGTACTATCTTTGTCTGATTTGGTATCAGGGTTTTACTAACTTCATAAAATGAATTGAGAAATCATCTCTCTTCCTCTTTTCCTGGAAGAGATTGTGTAGAATTAATGTTAATTCTTCTTTAAACATTTGACAGAATTGCCCAGTGAAACTATGTAGTCATGGAGATTTCTTTTTTGGGAGTTTAACAATTACAAATTCAATTTCCTTTATAGTTATAGGGCATGCAATGTACTTATTTAATATTGGGTGAGTTTTAGCAGTTTATGTTTTTTGAGAAATTTGTCCATTTCATCTAAGTTGTCAAATTCATGTCCATAGCATTGTTTGTGGGGTTCCCTTGCTATTTTTTTGATGTCTGCAGGGTCTGTAATTATATCTTCTGCTTCATTCTCAATATTCTCAATTTTCTAGGAGTGGCAGGCTCCCTGGTTTGTTCTTAATATGTGTATATTTTTAGTTACACAAGTTATATGTTGGTACATTTTTGTTATAGAATTCTAACCATCCAGAGTATGAAATATAAGGAGTAGAGCTCTCTTTCATTATCTTCTGCACCTGTTCCTCTCATCCTCCTTCTTGACTCAGAGGTAAGGAAAGTGAACAGTTTGGGGTGTGTCTTCCGGGACTGTGACTCCTACCCCTAAGTAATATTTGGTCACCTGGTGGACATTTTTTCTCCGAGTCTTCAAGGATCAGAAGGAGCTTTGATGATGAAACTGGTGGTGGGGAAAGTCAAGGAGGAAAAGAGGAAAGCCAGAGGGGGAGGTCAGAGGGAGGAACAAACAGCCATCTTTCTCTGCTATAAGAGGAGGCTCCTTCTATCTAGTGTCCCCACATGTTCCCCACATGAAGGCTATGACTTCAGGGGCAGATGTAGAATCGGCTTGTTTGGTGGTGTACCAGATGAAGGAAAATATCTGATCTTTCAGCAAATTCTGTTATCTCTTCCTTCAAAATACATCCAGAAGATGACCATTATCCATTATTTTCACAACTAACTTTGTGATCCAAACCAGTCTCATCTCTCTCCTGGATTATTGCAAAAGGCCCACTGTTCTCTCTGATTCTGCCTTTGCCTTCTAAAAGTCTATTCTCAACACAGTTACCAGAGTGATCTTTTCAAATGTAATTTCTCATGCAAAACTCTCCAAGCTTCCCATGTCACTGAATCTAAAACTAATCAATTAGCTAGACCTAACTACCTGTTTACAAGGCAATGCAGCTAATAGGGGAACATCTTAGATAACATCACAAGGACACAATCAACCATTTCCAAACTGTGGAAAATTCTGGAATATAAATTAGTTTTTTCCAACAGGTAAATGCCTTTAAAAAGGAGGGAGAACTGTTGTAGATTAAAAGATGTGATGTTGACCAATCGCAATGTGTGGACTTTGTTTGAATCTTGATCTCAACAACACAGTTATACAAAGATATTTTAGCATATTTGGAGGAAATTGAGTATGGCTTGGTTATTAAATTATATAAAATAATTATGGTTAAATTCATTTGGTGAGATAATGATATTTCTGTTATCCTTTTTAAAAGTTCATATCTTTGGAGGTACATACTGCTGCTTTCAAGGAGAAATGACATAATGTCTGGAATTTGCTTTAAAATACAGCAAATCCCCCACTCCTCTATCTCAAATACCTAAATAAAAAGAAATGAACAAAAGATTAAAAGTGTGTGTATGCAGTGGATGGAACAAGAATGGCAGAATACTGATAACTGTTGAAACTGGATTATGTGTACATGAAGCTGCATTCCTATTACACAATTCTCTCTACTTCAGTCTGAAAATTTTTACCACACAAAAAATGCTCCTTGGCCCCTCTTTTTTAGGGATTCTTTAAGAAACTGGAGATTTAATCTCATCAGCAATTTTTCACAAGGCTACATTTGCCCTATCTTCATTCTCCCTCTGCCTGGGGACAGTCTGCAGTGCCCTTTCAAATTTGGGCCTACCTTGGTCCTCTGGGTATTTCTACTGCTTTTTTAATGCAGTGACTTCTGGGAATCCCCCTCATACTTGTCAACTAATAGTCCCCCTGGATTGGGGTCACTGCCCCAAATGAGGTATCTCTAATTTTAGATTGGAATCAGGAAAATCCAGATGAGTTGCCACTTATAACTGGTATACATTTCAGCCTATGAGCAGAGATGTGCAGGAGATAGTATGCAATTTTCTTATATAACTCCATTTAATTTGTAATTTAAGCCTTGGTTCTGTTGATGTCCTGTTTGGATTTCCACCTCTCCCTATTTGGAAATCATACAGGGCTGAGGTTTTGAGGGTGGGTGAGAGCATAGTCTCTGGTTATTGGAGCATACAGCTGAAGTTTAGATGCCCATCAGCTCAGTTGCCAGGGCATCTTTAGGTGGTGTGGCTCCTATGCCATGTGTGAGATAGGTTGCCATGATTCTGCTTGTATGCATAATACAGCCAGCCCTTCTTGAAGTTTTTGCCGCCTGTACCTCTTCAGCCACATTTCAGAGGGCTCCTCTCCTCCATAGTTTGAAGATCTCTCTCTCTCCCTGACCTAATCAGTACCTCTCAACACTGTAGTAGAGTAAGAAGGGGGCATGCCTAATTAAAAAAATCCTGCTTCCATTATGTTTCTGCTAACTTTCCTCTTTCCTATGGAGTTTAATCCCAGCACTTTGGGAGGCCGAGTTGGGCGGATCACGAGGTCAGGAGATCGAGACCATCCTGGCGAACACGGTGAAACCCCGTCTCTACTAAAAAATACAAAAAACTAGCCGGGCGAGGTGGCGGGTGCCTGTAGTCCCAGCTACTCGGGAGGCTGAGGCAGGAGAATGGCGTGAACCCGGGAGGCGGAGCTTGCAGTGAGCTGAGATCCAGCCACTGCACTCCAGCCTGGGCGACAGAGCGAGACTCCGTCTCAAAAAAATAACTGTCTCTTATACACATCTAGATGTGTATAAGAGACAGGTCCCAACTACTTGGGAGGCTGAAGTGTGAGGATCACTTGAGCCCAGGGGCTGAAGGCTGAAGTGACCTATGATCACACCACTGCACTCCGGCCTGGGTGACAGAGGGAGACCCTGTCTCTCACAAAACAAAACAAAATAAAAACAACAACAACAGCAACAAATAAAAAACAAAGAAAGAAAAGTCAAGATGATTAACATGCTACTGCTGCTTTCAGCCCTGCCATACCCTTCCTCTGAGCAATGAACACAAAGCGTGCTACCTGCTTGAGTCCAGAAGGGAAAGGGTGAAAAAAAAGGAGAAAAGAAAAAAATTAAACAGAAACATGTTAACATCTCAAAATATTCTGCCACATTTGAAATACAGGAGAGTTGAATTCATTAGAGGACTTCTACTGGAAAAAAGGAATTGTTCTTGAAAAGGAGGCCTCTGCAGTTGCACAGACTGTGTTGGACCTAGGTCCGCAGAACGCTGTGATGCCATCATTGAGGTCAGAGAATCTGCTGTGGGCCTGGTGACCTTTGAACCTTAACAGCCCTGCAATGTAGTGAGCACTGGGCAGTGCTGCTGGTTCACTAAGCGGTCTTGAGTTCTTCAGCTATTTAGGAGATTCAACTACGTTTATTCATACTGAATCTTTTTAATGAATTTCCTGAGAGCCAAGAAGGGCCAATCTACAGAAAAAAGCGGGAGGTGGACCTTAAGCATCTTCTAGAAACTCTTCTAGCTGATACCATGAAACGACGACAAAAGAGGAAACATTTGGAAAATGAAGAGTCCCAGGAAACCGCTGAGAAGGGAGGAGGTATGTGCTGGGCAAACTCTCTGGGTCACAAGCGTCAGGCCAGCCTGAGCCTTTTTTTTAATTTTATTTTTGAGACGGAGCCTCGCTTTGTCGCCCAGGCTGGAGTGCAGTGGTGCGATCTCGGCTCACTGCAAGCTCCGCCTCCCGGGTTCACGCCATTCTCCTGCCTCAGCCTCCCGAGT
>NW_012101266.1:1748062-1837974 GCF_000951045.1 Mandrillus leucophaeus | reverse complement strand
TTTCTTGTTTTTTTGAAAAAGAGTCTTGCTCTGTTGCCCAGGCTGGAGTGCAGTGGTGCGATCTTGGTTCACTGCAAGCTCCATCTCCTGGGTTCTCGCCATTCTCCTGCCTCAGCCTCCCGAGTAGCTGGGGCTACAGGCACTCACCACAATGCCCAGCTAATTTTTAAAAAAAATTTTTTTATTTTTAGTAGAGACGGGATTTCATCGTGGTAGCCAGGATGGTTTCGATCTCCTGACCTCGTGATCCACCCGCCTCGGCCTCCCAAAGTGCTGGGATTAATGGCGTGAGTCACCGCACCCGGCCAGCCTGAGCCTTCTTTAGGGAGGAGGAACTGAGGAGAATGTACTACCTATGCGGTAGTGAGGGGGAGACCTGGCTGTTGGCTGATGCCGGCACATCCATCTTGAGGGTACCCTGATGTGAGATGGACAGGAAGTCCAGATGCCAGTGGCACACGATACAGAAAGCCAGCCCTGCTGGGCTGAGAACTTTTGTTCTGGGGCTGCTGGTACCTGGAACTATGTCAGTCTCCAGGCAGGTCGGGGACCCACTTACAGAGACCCAGTGATGCAGCCTGAGTCTCGTCTTTCTCTCATTTTCTTTATTTGCTCTTTCCCTGGGGTGACCGAGGTGGAAGGTGTGAAGGGTGCTGGTAGAAATCTATGAGTTGCACCGCCCCTTTTAGCAGAAACGAAAGAGTAGCCCAATGAATTAAAGGCCTTGTTGAAAAATATCTTGAGAAGCGAAATGCTTGTTAGAAAGTAGATTAAACACTTGTTTGGGGATGGCGTCATACTGAAACCACGGAGGTTTGATTTTTCAGCAGGAAGAATTAACCAATTAATCCAACAGAATTTGTGAATCCACAGTGTGGGACATCCCGGAGGAAATGACATCAGGGTAAGGGTCTTCGATTGCTGTCAGTTTACTTCCTAGGCTGCATGATAATGGCAGGTATTAAATGTAAAGAAGCCGCTTATCCTGAAAGGGGGATGGTCACATGCAGGAGACAGGGCAGAAAGGAGCCTGCCCCAGAGATGGCCCTCGAGGCTTCTGCCCCAGTTAGAGCTCAGCAGCGCCTATGAGGCCCAAGGTCATAAAGACCTGTAGGTTGAGCCCTGGGAATGGAGGCATGAAGAATAGGCATGGAGAGCAGGGGGCTGGGACAGGAAGGGGAAGGCAATGGTTTTCCTCTCCTTCATCTACCCTTACATTTCAGAATTTGTCTGTCTCTGTGTGTGTGTGTGCGTGCGTGTGTGTTGGGAGGGGGAGGACTGGAGATAATGGGAGCACAGTGGTGGGTTCTGCAGGGTGAGCTTTCTGTCACCATGCCTCGGCCTGGGCAACACTCAATACACGTAACAGTGTGTACCGAATTTTTGTTAAGGGTATTCCAGGAGACAGTCACTCATATGCCCATATGTACTCTGATACAGAAAAAGAGTCACACACCTCCACACACAGTGCATACAGTTAGATACACATACCGTTCCTCTATTACATACTCACACAACCCATGTGTGTGACAGTCTTTTCTTCCTACAGAGATTTCATGTGTGTGTGGGTGTGTGTGTGTGTGTCTCCCCAACTCTCACACAAACACAGCTACCTTAAACTATCTCTAAATACCTCTTTAAGAGCCAGTCACACATCATACATGCCATATCTGTAACACATTGTGTAGCAGAGCCAGACCTGCTTTGCATAGACCACGATGAAACAAAGATTCACCACCATCCCCTTATTAGGGTTGCCAGATAAAATACAGGATGTCCAGTTAAACTTGAATGTCAGATAAACCACCAATGATTTTTTAGTATGAGTGTGTCCCAAATATGGTATGGAACATACTGACACTAAAGATAAGTATGACAAATATTGCATGGGACATACTTACACTAAAAACTTATTTGTAATTTATCTAAAGTTCAAATTTAATTTGGCATCAGCTGTTTTTTTGCTAGATCTGGTGACCCTTATATATTCATGATGAGCTAACCTATGATATACTTATATTTCTGCTTAGAGTCTGCCTTCTTGTCTAGAATGGAAAGTCCACTGAGAAGAAGGACTGTTTTGTTCAGTATTCCTAGAGCCTAGAAGAGTGGACTGGTGTCTGATCATGGTAGCTGTTCATGAAATATTGCCAGATGAATGAATTAATGTACATTATAAATACAAGCCACACCATATAATCAGGAAAAGTTACATATTGCATAATTCCAGGGTTGTAAACACAAACTATGCACACAAACTCCATAGACACAGACACATGTTTCTATAATATACCCACACAAACCTACACATATCAAAGGCTATCTGATATGTATCACTCTTACACTTCAGACCTATTCATAGTCACCACACAGGCCTACGTTCCTAATGATACACTATCAAAATACTTGTTGACTGTAATTAAATATTGGAGTATCCACCAGAAGGCTGTCTCACAAACCATGTGTGTTCACCACACCTGACATATGTCAGCCACTCAGTAAATATTTGTTGGATGGGTAAATGATGCACAAACATTCCCCATCCACCATATCTCTGTGCCCTTCATACCTTTCTCAGGAATGTCAAAGTCCCAAGAGGATGCCCTGCAGCCTGGATCCACTAGAGTGGCCAAAGGCTGGAGCCAAGGGGTGGGAGAAGTTACTTCTACCTCCGAATACTTCTCCTGTGTTTCTTCTTCACGCAAGCTCATCCACGGTGGTAAGGGTGCAGGGCTCCTTGGGCATGTGGCTTCTTGGCTGTGGGGTTCATTGGGCATGAAAATCTTTGAGTGTGGGGCTCTTTGGGACTGGGACTCTTTGGGTACAGGGCTCTTTGGGCATGAGACTCTTTGGTTGCAGTGCTGCTTGAGTGTGAGGCTCTTTGGGAGTGGGACATTTTGGGTTTGGGGCTCCTTCGGTGTGACACTCGTTGGGTGTGGGGCTCGTTGGATGTGAGATTCTCTGGGTGTGAGGTTCCTTGAGCATGACACTCTGGATACAGGGCACTGTGGGTATGAGACTCTTTGGGTGCTGGGCTCCTTAGGTCTGGGACATTTTGGGTGCAGGGCTCCTTGGGTAGGGGACAGGAGGCCCATAGATCCAAGGATGAGGCTAAGAGGAAACCCAGGGCAGTTGGATATGATCAGAGCTCTGCAGAGGTGTCTGGGCAAGATACAGAGCTGTTAGAGGAGCATGGATATGAGCTCAGTGTAGGAGAGCATGAGCCCTGGTGTGCAGTCAGGCAGTCAGGGAGCAGAGGCCAGGCAAGTCTGCTCTTGGGGTGTAGCGCCACAGGACCAGATTAAGCACCTTCAGCGGAACTACTTGGGCTCTGACTTTGCCTTCCAGAGAGAAACAGAGTTCCTCAGCCCAGGCCTCCAGCACTGCAGCAGGACTCTAGCTCAGGCCTACACACCTCACACATACAGCCACACGCTCCACAGGTACACTCTTTGCACACATCCCAGACAAATGCGTGACCTGCAGTGCCATTCTCCCACACTACCTCCCACATTCCACAAATAACACATCAGTGATGGCACCAACTCACATACTCATAGCGCACACATGCTGCCGACATTCCGCATAAGCTGCAGTCCTCACCACCATACTCCACACCCCTGTGTACAGACATCCCAGCAACATCCCTACACACAAATGACACTAGAATCACTATCCCACAATATGAACAACAAACACCAAGCTCACCACACAGCTGCATCACACCACAGTCCCTCTCTCCTGCACCACACATATTCAGCGTATGTTCCCCCAGTTCCTGGCATGGCCCGTGCATCTGCTCATGTTTCTAATTTCCTTTTCCAGGAATCCAGAGACTACATCGAGACAGCCCCCAGCCTCAGTCACCCCTGGCCCAGGTTCAGGAACGAGGAGAGACTCCTCCCTGCTCACAACATGTCTCCTTGTCATCCCATTCGTCCTATAAGACTTGTGTGTCCTCTCTGTGTGTAAGCAAAGAGGAAAGGGGCATGAAAATATACTACATGCAGGTACAAATGAAAAAAGGTGTGGCTGTCTCCTGGGAGACAGAGGAAACTTCAGAGTCCTTAGAAAAGCAGCCAAGGATGGAAGAAGTGACCCTTCCTGAGGTTGTGAGGGTAGGTACTCCCCCCTCTGATGTGTCCACCAGAAACCTCCTGTCTGACAGTGAGCCCGGCGGGGAGGAGAAAGAGCATGAGGAAAGGACAGAATCAGACAGCCTGCCAGGCTCACCCACCGTTGAGGAGACACCCAGGGCCAAGACTCCTGACTGGCTGGTGACCATGGAGAACGGCTTCAGGTGCATGGCCTGCTGCCGGGTTTTTGCCACCGTGGAAATCCTCCAGGAGCATGTGCAATATGGGATCAGAGAAGGCTTCAGCTGCCACGTCTTTCATCTCACCATGGCTCAGCTGACAGGCAACATGGAATCAGGGAGCACCCAACACGAGCAGGAGGAGGAAAATGGAAATGAGGAGGAGGAGGAAGAGAAACCAGCAGCAAAGAAGGAGGAGGAGGGGCAGCCCACAGGGGAAGACCTTGGCCTGAGGAGATCCTGGAGCCAATGTCCAGGCTGTGTGTTTCATTCTCCAAAGGACCTTCCAAAGGACAGGAAGTGAGCAAGGGCTGGGTCGTGGGACCGCTGAGGGAGCAATGGCTTCCCTGAGCCAGTACTCTCTCCCCAGTTCAGGCTCCCTCTGTAAGGGAGATTTGGGGGCTTTATTGGCTCAGGGAACAATGGAAGGGGACATAACTGGGATCCCTGCTTCTTGCCTAGGCATCTAATAAAGTCTTGATTGTAAGTCAGGACTTGTCTTGACCTTTCCAGCTCCTGCAGGAAATTCTGAGAATTTCTAAGGTTGCATTAACTAAGAAGTGTCTTTCTTTGGTTTGATTTTCACACAGCAGCTGAGACTTATGGGCCAGAAGATACTGGAAGATGGTGTGGCCTTCTCTTGCAAGAGGTAAGGAGTGAGATTTGCAGTTTTCTGAGGCTGTGTCATCAGGGCCCAGAGGAATCCAAGGGAAGGAGCTGCAGGGATGCACTGGGTCACCTGGCGGCTCTGCAGCTGCATCAACTTGTGGTGCACCTGGTGCTTCTGGGGGAATTGTCCTCCATTTGCTTAGACGATAAGGTGAAGAGCATTGACTGGGAACTTTCTCAATGTCTCCATGATTGTCCTCAATTCTAAGAGGAAGTACTGCAGCTCTTCAAGGCAGAGAAAACTCAGTTTAACCTCAAGGGCCAGGATTGGCCTGAAAGGACAGGCTGCCAGCAAGATCAGAGGTGTGGAGTCTGAGAGCCTTTGGCCTGAGCTGGGACCTCACCTCAGCCCATGAATATAGCCCTTGAGGAAAAGGGGAATTTGGAGAGGTAACATCATCCTCATGAGATACCAAGAGACCTGGAAATGTTTCAGAACCTTCATTTTGCTGCATTTGATCTGGAAACGAACTCACTGTGGGGGTGCATGACTCTGAGCTTTAAAACAAAGGTGAAGGGTAACTGACTAGTGATGCTTATATTGTTTCTTGCCTCTTCCTGTTCTGCCTCAATTGTTTTCTTCACTTTCAGGGAGAAGAAAGCGCCATGGAGATAGTAGCAGACAGACTGCCCAAGGTATGAAGGAGATGAGGGACCAGCACTCAGTCTAACATGTAAACATCATATGTAATAAAGGTTGTGTTTCAAACCTTCCCTGGATATATTATTTAATTAACAAATTAATCTAACTATCTATTCATCATTTTCTTTTTTTTTTTTCCTTTTTCTTTTTCTTCTTCTTCTTTTTTTTTTTTTTTTTTGAGATGGGGTGGAGTGCAATGGCATGATCTCGGCTCACTGCAACCTCTGCCTCCTGGGTTCAAGTGATTCTCCTGCCTCAGCCTCCCAAGTAGCTGGGATTACAGGCACATGCCAACACACACAGCTAATTTTGTATTCTTTTTAGTAGAGACGAAGTTTCACCATGTTGGTCAGGCTCGTCTCGAACTCCTGGGCTCAAGCAATCCACCCGCCTGGGCCTCCCAAAGTGCTGGGATTGCAGGCATGAGCCACGGCGCCCAGCCCTATTCATTATTTTCGTCTATCTATCTAGTGGTTTGTGAACGAAGTTTTACACTAGCACTAAAGATATCTACCAGCCTTTTCCAGAGGCAGCAATACCCAAACTCCTGGGATTGATTAGGCTTCTGTGTGACAGTTTTTTCAAGGCTGGACGCCACATTTCACATGAGACCATGACAAACTCCACTACATACCTATGTTTCCATCATCCCGCTTTATTAAGCTTAGCACTTTTCTACATTTACTTCAGATGGCTTTGAAGTAAAAATGATTACAAATACAGCCGTAGTCCCCTGTTCCATTGCCTTTCATATGGATTTGGAGTATTTTTTAATACTTTTGTGCGTGTTTTATACTATTATATAAATATATAAAATGTTTTGACTATCTTGAAAGTTTCACATACCATTGTACTTCGTTATTACTTTGCAACTTGTTTTTATTAAAAAGCAGGTTTTTAAGATTATCCATTGTCATACACATATCTGTAGTTAACTAATTTTTACTACTGTATTATAGTTCATTCTATCAATATGCCAACTTTTAATTTATTATCTTTTTGATGAAATTTTAGTTGCATCCAAATTTCCTCTATTACCATAGAGTGTGAGTCTCTCTCTAGGATGTATACCCAGACATCCATTGCTGTGCTGAAGTATATAGATATTTCAGTTTAGTAGTAATTGTCATTGTGTATTTCTTCCTTTGTTCAAGTACTTTTTTTCTTTCTTTGTTCTTCAATAATGATTAATGCTTTTCTCCACAAATGTTATATACAATTTTTATTCGATGCGGTCCAAGGTATCTTTTCTTTTCAGTCTCCTTAGATGGCATATTTTTTCTATTATAGTTTAGAATTGGTTATTACTGATGCATATTTTAAATTTTCATTTCACATCTAGCCACCTTTTTGAAATTGTTTAGGTGTATTTCTGTATAGTATTCCGTATTTTTCTATATTCAATCATATTAAATACAAATAAAAAGAATTAGTTTTTTCCTTTTTATTTCTAGACAGCACTTTTATTTTTCTTCTGTTACTGAACAGGCTAGGACCTCTGATATAATATAAAAGAATAGTGACCATAAAAATAACCTAATTTTTTTAAAAAGGTGAGAATGATTGTTGAATTTTATGTGGGTTTGATGCATCTATTCAGATGATTTCGTTCCTTTAGTTGTTAATTTTGTGTAATGCATCATAGGGTTTTGGATGAGGAACGATCCTGGCCTCTCTGAAATAAACCTCATTTTACCATTATTGTTTGATTTTACTAAATTGTTGAATTCACTTTGCTATTAAGAAATTTAGGATTTTTATGACAAAAATAAAATCAGAGTATAATTTTTTTTCTTACATTATCCTCGTCCATTTTTTTAAAAAAACAAAATTAGCTTTCTCCTATGCCATGATTTTTTTTCCTCTCATCCCTGAAAGAGCTTCTGTGGAATGGGGGTTCACTTAATCCTTTTTTTTAAATTTAATTTTAAGTTCCAGGATACATGTGCAGGATGTGCAGATTTGTTACATAGGTAAACGTGTGCCATGGTGGTTTGCTGCACCTATCAACCTATCACCTAGGTATGAAGCCCTGCATGCATTATCCTAGTTCAACTGATTAGTGTTGCCAGAGATTTGTTATTTTAATAATTAAAAATGAAACCTTTTAGTAGTGTTGATATTTTGTATTATTTTCTTTTTTAGATTTTCTAATCATGCCTTTATTATTTCTTTCCTTCTTTTATAGGTTTACTCAATGTTTTCTTTTTCCAGCATCTATTGAACAATTAACCTACTGATTTTTAATCATTCTTCTTTTTAAATAAATGCATATGAAGCTATGCAAATTTTCTGAAATACCATTTTAGTAGTATTCTGCAAGTTTTGTGTTATACTTTCATTGTTGTTTATTTCTAAATGTTTTATAATTTCTATTCTGATATTGTCTTTAATCTGTGAATCACATAGGAATACATCTTAAAGTTGCTAAAGTTTTATTGTAACATGGTGCATAATCGATTTAAAAAGTGTTTCATATGTACTTGAAAATAATGTATATTTTATATTGGATTCAAGTTCATATGCATATCTGTTAATCAGTCTCCTTTATTTTATTCAAATATTTTTTATCCTTTCTATTTTTAAGTCCGATCTTCCAGTTTCTGGTATAGCCTGAAATATTTTACAATGATTGTGAACTTGTCAATTTCTCCTTATGTTTGTACAGAGTTAGCTCATATATTTTGAAACTGTATTACAAGTCGCGTGAAAATTAATGTTTTGTACTTTTTTTGGTGGATTTTCTTATTGTCAAATATTTCCCCGCACTTTTTCTCTGTTAATTCCTTTTTTGCTTTAAATTCCATTTAGTCTGCTTTAATATGCTTTTTGTCTAAGAACTGTTTTGCTGTATTTACAATATTCAATCTGCTTTTTAGTAAGTGAGTTTATTTCAAAGACTGAGAGGTTCGGAATGGTTTCTACCACTTCATCTGTGTTTTTCATTTACCATCTTTGGTAGATCATGTTCTAATATCACTCTTTGCTTCCTGCTAGCTGAACTCTGATTTTGTTCAGGTTTTGAGCTTTACTGGGCACAGCCCCAGGAGATGAATCTTGATTTATTGAAGCTGGTCATATTGATTCATTCCACTTTTCTAGTGATTGATTTTTACCAAATAAGTAGTAAGGGGAAGTTTGCTGGGGACCATTTGGCAGAGGTTTTCCTCTTTGATAAAAAGGGAGTGACTCATGGTGAAAAACCCTGACCCCTTCCTTCTTGTCTTTGAAGGTAGATGTTGGAAGGTGTAATGCCTACAGGTATGGCAACTGTCTTTCAAACATGAGGGGATAGCCAAAAGAATTACAGCAAGTCCTATTCAGGGACCTGTAGTCATCGAGTCAGCTACCTCTCAAATGTGAACTTTATGAAACAGTGATGTCATGATTGTTGAAGATGCTTTTAGTTGGGCACACCATACTGATGTGCCATCTGGGACTGTCGCACTGCGGTATGCCCATAAAATCTGTATTTGTTTTCCTCCTGAGCATTTACATAAAGTATATTTCCTATTCTCTTTTACAGTTAGGTGGGGCCATGCGGCAGAACTTTCTGATAGAATATGGTAGAAGAGATAAATGCCACACTTCCAGGCATGTCCCCTGCCACCCAAATCTTCCACATAATCTTCCAAGTCTTCTCTCTTCTCCTTTTTGCTGGAGTACAAGGAGCATTTCGGTTTCTGAAAGGTGGAGAGTTCACAGGGAGGATCTAATATAGTTCTTGCTTCTTCTGCAGGCATAAAATGCTTAATGGAATGGGTTCCAAACCAGCTGCAGGCAGAGTTCTCTAAGTTTCTCCAAGTGTCTGTGATTGGGAGTGGTGGCTGGAGTGCAGGTCAAGTGCAGGCTGGCTAGTCTGTAGATACTGATTGTCTTCCTGGACATATAGTCTTTAAAGTAGTTTTTCTTGTCCCTGGCCATGCTAACCTTTCTCCTTCAACACTTTTCTCCCTTTCTCTGACCTTCCAGTACAGGGAAATCTTTCTATAATTGAGGCGAGATTTATTGTTTGTTCACAGGAGTCTTTACTGTTCTCCTGTGGTTTCTGCTTTTGACATTCCATAGCCAATAATTTTCCTTTTTTTTCCTTTGTTTCTGCTGGGTCTTTATCTTCCTAATGCAATGAACTTGAAGTGCTTAGCTGACTGAATGGGGAAAAATCCAGCAGCAAAGAGAAGTGATAAAAAACTTTTCAGTTAATTTTTCAAAGTATCATCCAGCTATATATTTTTAAATTTTAGGAGCAATATGGAAATATTATCATCATAAAATACAAATGATATTAAAGTAATCAATGTATAAAAATAAAATTAAAGTCCCCTTCAAATTATCCCTACTGTCCTCCCAAGCCTACTTCTTTTTGCAGAGATTTTGATTATTAGTTGTTTGGTTTCAAGATCTTAGGTCCATGTATTTACATATATAGCCGTTTTATATGATATATGTAGCTTTACAAAGAGTTTTGATTCATAGATTCTATCATACTATGTGTAATCTAAATCAACATTTTTGTTGAAGATCTTTTAATGCCTTTAATGTAGACATTTAACATGAAATCTTTAATATAGACTCATCCCATTTTTTAAGCAAGTGTAATTTATTTACTTCCAGTGACAAATCATAATATAATTAACTATCCTGTCATTGATGGACATTTTGAGAAAGGTGTTCCTTTCTCCTGCAGTTGGCTCTCGACTTTGTTAACCAGATTGCATTTCTCCTAAGTATTCAATGGTTATCACTACTGTGTAACAAAATACTTTAAATGGTCTGCAGTTTCCCTATGGATTAGTAAAATTTTAAACTCTGCACTTCAATTCTCTCTCAGTATCTGGAATTTTGTTAGCTATTTCTTCACTTAAGGTTGAGTAATTACATAATTTATATAATTACCTTCTCCCTCCAAGGTACTAATTTTGACTGTGTCTTGTGAATTACTGGAAAATGCTAGTCTTGCAGTCAGGACATTGGGCCCTTGATCAAGGAACTTAATTTCTCTGGCCTTGGCTTTGTGTGTTATCAAAAGGTTTGGGCTAGCTTACATTTAGAATGCTGTGTGTCTTTGAATCCCCCTCGCTTAATTGTCTGCTATTTGAGAAAAGAGTGTTTTCTCATAAAGCCTGAGTATCATAATGGTTAACATTTATTGTTGTTTTTAACCTTGAATTGGGCAGAATTTAAACACACATAGTTTTTTAGTTATACGTTATGTTACATATATTTTTAGCTCTAAATACTTTATATAGCCCTTGGTACTATTTTAAATAGCATTGTATTTTCCCTTACATTTTCTGATTTGCTATTTCTATTATAGAGGGACTTGATTGGTTTTTTAATTTTTGATCTTGTAACCCTCTGCCTTGGTGAACTATATTATTAGTTTTTACTATTTTACCTGTGGATTATTTTGGATTTCCTAGATGAATGATGATATCAAATGTAAATAATGTATTCCATGAAGAACTTTAGTCCATTATAATGCATCTTATATACTTTTAAAACTCATAATAACTGTTTTTCATAAATTTTATGACTGTCCCCCCCTGCACAGAGGTAACTAATATCAAAGATCTGCATATATCCAGTCCATGTTTTAATTGTTTTCTTGCATGTATGTATCCATAGCAATATTTATAATTCATGTGAATATTTATTTATATGATTGTTATAACATTATAAAATGTATTTTGTTTCAATCAACATGTTTTCAAGATTTATCTGGTTCCATCATATGGATCAAGATCCTTTTAACAATTTGATACTATTCCATCAAATGCATGTAAACTAATTTATTTTCCATTCAAATATTACTGAACAATTGAATTGTTTCCATTACTTCTCTGGAACAAACAGGATTTAATAGAACATTGTGTAGACTTCTCCTGAGACTCAGAAAGCATCAGGCTGTTTGAAGGATTGCTGCTTGCCTTTAGCCCCCTTCCACAGGCCTCCTCCAGTAAGACACTTGAAACATGGACAACATTTGTCAGGAATTTGAAGCACAGATGAAAGGAAACTTCTCTCACATTGGGAGATCTAAGCCACTGCCCAGAAGGTAACAGGTTAATTTTAGGCATCCTGTTGCACTCTAGGGAGAATCTGTGCTGGCCTGCGCCTCCGTCCTTCTGCCTCTCCTCAAAACAAATGTGGAGAAAAGGAGAATCCAAATACCATGAGCAGACAAAGGGAGTGATCTTGGGGGCTGAAGCTGTTACTGAGATCTCTGAATGGAGTCTGAGGGCACTGTGCAAACAGATGGCCCGGCCCTGCCTACTGAGAACTTCTTTCCAAGGAATGCTAGTGATTAAGGTGGTGCCTGACACATGCAGCTGACATGGCCCACATTGTCACAGAAATCTGCTGCTTTATGAGTATCTCTTCTTGTTCATACACTCTTGTTTCCCATTATTTGGTCACTGCCTTTTGTACTTCACTAATGTGAATCATGATAGCTAGAGGACCGGGCACATGAATGACCCTTCTTACTAGGCAGCATTAGTCCATAGCTTGACGGTGAGGGAGGAGGTCAAACTAAACTCAAGAAGGAAAGATGGTGTTGAAGAGATGATCTCAGAGCTGGGTATATTTTCTCAAAAGCTGATGAATGATCGATAGCTCCTGGGCTGCAAGTGTTTCCAGGAGGCCTCCTGGCCATGGGGCTGGGTTCACTTAGTGAAGGAACCAGGTACCCCCTTTATTTCATTCCTTGCTCCTGCTTGTCCTTCTGCCAGCTTCTCTGCTTTTGATACACACTCTGCAAGACTGAATTTCTCCTGAAACCACCTTCTACTTGTTATTCTAGTCTTATGAGCATTTATTGTCCCTTTCCAGTCTTCTCCTAAAATGCCACTGCAGGGAATTTATAATTTGATGATCATACTTCTTACCATATTCTCAGCAATTTCTGATAAATTTTATCTACTTTATGCCATAGTATTTGCACATCAAGAATACTTATACCAACTCTGCAGCTGTAGGTTAACCCATGAGGAATCTTGTCTTTTTCTCTCTTTTGACAAACCCTTTCCATCTTTCAAGGTCCTTTGCTTGACTGTCTCCTACCCTGACTCTTTTTTTTTAAAGTTTATTTTTTGCTATTTCAGTAAACTTTCAATCTCCTTCTCTAATTTCCTCACAAGCATGTAGAATTTATTTCTTGCAAATTAAAGGATGTTTGGTTGTTGAAAAGGGATAACCTCTCGGGTGTTCTTGCAAGTATGGAAGCTTCCCTGTCTGGCAATCCTTTGAAGCAGGCCCCATGGAGACTTGCAGTTGAGTTCCAAACCTTTTAAGAACAAAACTCACACCAAGAATATGTCTCAGCAAATTAGAGTCCCTGGACGACTTCCTAAGCTCAGCTTTGAATTTACATCCAATTAAGATAATTTAGGTAAAAATCATGGGGCTATATGTGTCCTGAAATCCGCTTAAATAGAATAAGAACAACAAAAATATCCCAAAATTGGAAGAAAATTGCACTTAAAATAAAATTAGGGAATAGTCCCATTTCACAAATTATGAAGAATATCTGCTATACATGATAAAGTTTCCTTATTTTTAATCTGGCCAAGGAGTGTGTGTGTGCGTGTGTGTGTGTGTGTGTGTGTGGTTGTGGTACAGTGAGGGTGGAGGTGAAGCTGAAAGGGCCCTTTGATCTCTAGTTACTTATCCAGATAGGTACAGGGGAGATCCCCATTGCCTACAAGGCTACATCAGACCTAAAGATTCCTGCTGTTCCCGGTAGGCTTTTTGGAGCAAGATGGAATGCAGAGGCCTGGGGTTCCCTTCCTGTCTCTCAGTTAACATGCCACTCTGGGATTTCCTGGCCTTATCATAGTGCTGCCAAGAATCTGATCTGAGTACCCTGCTGCTCTGGGTCCCCAGATCCTTCTCTTCTCATTCCTGGGGAATATTTGTACAAGTCTCTTGGCCATGCCCTTCCTCTCCGAGACATTCTACTTATTTTTCAAAACTGTAAAGCTTCCTATTTTTCAACAGTAGTTTTGATGGCTCATTAAACCTAGGGCTAAAATCACTGTCAATAGGTAAACTAGTTTATCCTTTTTTAGAGGTCATGGGAGTTTGTCTTCAAACCTCTCTAATAAGGAGGGACATATAATAATAAAATTAGCTAGATATTACTGAGAACTGATCATGAACCAAGCGCTCTTCTAAGCATTTGTTTGACTCATGCAATCAGTCTGAAGAATGACTCTAGGAGGCAGATGCTATTTTCTCTTAGGATGAGCACCTTAGTGGTTTAAGGAAATGTGGGCACAACTCCTGGAACCATCTGAGAACTTTGTTCTTTTTCTGCAGCCTTGAATTCATCTGAGACCAGACCACATTAGTCTGAAGCATATGAAAGGGTGGATGAAGAATTTGTTCACGCCTGAAGTTACCGTACACTGTAGTCACATCAGCTACTAAGAAAAAATTCTAAGATCAGTGAAGTGCACCTGGTCCAGATCAGGCACATGATTTCAGACAGAAATTATGTGCAGAAACTTCTGGCCTGGGGGAGTTCTGAGCTTATTCTGTTTCTTCCCATGAAGTTTAGGTTCAGGGGATCCCCCTTCATACCATTATCACCCCTATAGGTGTTGGAGCCATCCACAACTCAGGGCTTATAAGTGTCCTGGCATAGTGGATGCAGAATAAGTTGGATGGGACACCCCTGAGTGTCATTCTTGCTGGGGAGTCACGGGTGAAGTGCTGGCTGCTGGAGATGCATGCTTGCGTGGGGGCAAGCAGAGTGTCTCAGGATGCTGCTCTGCACTCATTTGTGTGTCCTTTTCTGCCCAGCTCCCTTGTTCAGCCACCTCTGACCTTCCTCCTCCATCCTCAGCCCAGGGAGTCCCTATCTTCACAAGAGTAGGACATTTGCCTCATCTTCCCTTATCATATCCTTTCTCCAAAATGTTGTCATTGTGAGTTTTTCCCATTTCCTAGACTCCTTTCTCGCCATTCATTTTTGTTCTGTCATCTCTTTCCTGCAGCCTGCTAACTCAATGGGGTGTTTCTTTCTATCCAAAGATGAAAGAAATATCAGCCATTAAAAACAAACAACAACAACAAAAAAAAAAACCGAAAAACCAAAAAACAAATAAACAAAAAACACAGACATACCAGGAAAATTTCAAAACATTTATCCTGTCACATTTTAAAAAATCACACAACCAATATATAGAAAGTCTCAGTGTAAAAACTCAAATGATTTAAAAATTGATTAAAGCTTAATTTTTTTCCATACTCCTTCCCCAATTTATTTTAGTCCTCAATGTTAACCTCATTAACCATTTACTATGCTAACTTTCAGACATTTTCCTATGCATACATATAATTTTCTTTCTTCACATAGAGTGTGAACTAGGTCACCTCCAAAATGCGGTGATTCTGTGATTTACTCTCTCTCACTGAGCCATCCACTGATAAAATAGTCCTTTTCATGAAGAAGTAATTCCAATAGCTAATAGTTAATATCTGCCAAGTGCTTGCTGTGTGTCAGGCACTCTTCTAGCTACTTTATATATACTGTATATATTATATATACTTTATATTTGATAATATTACATATTATCACATGTAATTTTCACAACATCCTTATAAAATAGGTATAATTATTGACCCCATGTAACAGATAAGTGCAGATAAGTACAGACAATACACAGAGGTCAAGTGACTCCTCCAAGACGTAAGAGCAAGTCAAAATCCATGACTTTAATTATTTTGCTCTATTGCCGCCATCTGGGAGATGATGGTTTTGCCACAAAAACTGTTAAAAATCATGTTAGATTTTTACATCTCTGAAGACAATCATGGTACTGTTATATGGAAGAGGTTAACTAAACTGACCCTTTATTTTATAAAACTCCATGTAGCTGAATGAAGGAAAACAGCTACAGATTCAGGATTCCCACTACCCCCCTCCCCTTTTTATAGAAAATAGCTTCTTGTATGCAGTTCATATAATGTCAAGTCTAGGATGTAGTCCAAATACACAGGGAAAAACGGAGATACATAGAAAAGTACTTAAAGTTGGCAAGTACTAGGAGTATAGTATTATCGGGGCCCAGGTGGAAATGCACAGAAAAAGCTTGCCTGGTTCCATTTCAGGCCTTTGGATATGCTCCACCAACTGCCATGGTCCCTGGGTCACCTACTTGGCCCATTTGTTGATACAGTAGTATCCACAATTTGATAGAATCATAAGGACGCCTTAAATTTAGTTAGCAGTTCTACATTCTTGATGCAATAATAGTTTCAGGGTGTGGGAGGACATCAAACTGTGGAAATATCCCTGCAGAGATTTGCTTATTAAGTTAGTTTTCTTCCGTCTTCCTGGGACTTTTTGGTTTTTTTTGCTAAACACCAGGGGTTTTGCCTTCATTTTTCAGATACATGTTTTTCCTTTGTCTAATGAACTTTTGAATACTTTTCGATAAGATATTAAGGTTGGAAAAAATAACCATGTCTTTCAAATAAGAAAGATAGTGATAATGATAAGTATATAAAGCCCTAAAACTGAAGATATTCATTGTAGTCTGTTAACTGGAATGAAAAGCTCATGCTTACTAATTCAGAGTCTATAAATAAAAGCCAAGGATTATTTGGGGCATCTTTGGGGTCCTTATTCCTGATCCTGGTGAGCCTCCACCATTTCCAATGAGTAGGGTTGACACATAAAATACAGGCTGCTTAGTTAAATTTGAGTGCCAGAAAAATAATGAGTCCATTTTTAGTCT
Organism: Mandrillus leucophaeus; assembly: GCF_000951045.1. Classification (NCBI taxonomy): domain Eukaryota; kingdom Metazoa; phylum Chordata; class Mammalia; order Primates; family Cercopithecidae; genus Mandrillus; species Mandrillus leucophaeus. Next base: position 1,821,599 of record NW_012101266.1, on the reverse strand, counting down.
AAGTATGCCTAAGTATTATGTAGGATATACTTATATTAAAATAATTATCTGTTGCTTACCTGAAATTCAAATTTAACTGGGTGTCATATAAATCTGGCAGCCTACTGATGGACCACAGTAGAGGCAGCTAAGGGAAGGTACAAATAGTCACAAGTTGCTTGAGTTCTGGCAACAATGTGAAATCTTGGCTGCAAGTACTTCCTTGGGCTTCCCTGAGTTAAGGTGACCTTCCTGACCTTCCTCTTAAGAGCTTTCTAGTAAGTCTGGAAGCCCGTATCTAAGGGGGAGCCCAAAGTGACTCTCACCCTCATGACTTTGTTTCCAGTTCAAAATGGAATCTTCCTAAAAATAGCTGCATGTGGCCAAGAAAAGATGATGAGGTTTGTGAAACAGGGATGAACACAGCTTTGACACCTATGTGGTTTTTCCGTCTTAGGAGATTTAATGGGATTGATATGAAAGATTCTAGGTCCCTAGATAGACAGAAAAAGTCCTATTATACATCTAGATGCATGATCAGGCTCTAGTGGGTCAAAGCACACAGACGGATGCAAGCTTAGATGTTTGTAGGGACAAGGTACAGTCCTGAGTTTCAAGATGGGACCAGGTACAGACCTGAGTTTCAAGATCACCTTTTATGGCCTATGGAAACAACAATGAACTACACAGTTTCCAGAAGGGAAATCACAGGGGAGATCTTGGCTTCATCACATGTAGACTCTTATATTTTGTTCTGTCTAGATGGTGTTTCAAAGACGGAGTTTGTTTACAACTTTGGAGGTCCAGGAAATTCTCTGATATACTCTTTGGACTCTCACTTTCTGAGAAAAAGCAGGGCTGAGGCTATAGAAAAGACATGAATTGTCTGGGCTGACAATGGCACTGCCCAGACCCTGAAGATGTTATGCTGCTCCTGGTACAATGCAAAGGGATTTTCATCTGTTTTGTTCCCTTTCATGGCACAAATATCTGATATTTATGTAACACTGGTATTACAGGAGCCAAGGACAGCAAATTATTAGGGATAATTTGGACCATAGTAGAGGCAGCTAAGGGAAGGTACAAACTGGTTTTTGAATAGTCACAAGTTGCTTGAGGAGTTCTGGGCACAATGTGAATAGGGATGTGCGGAATGGGAAGAATGTTGCTGGAAATTCACAAATGGCACACGAAGAGGGATGGTACTGGGCTGTGATTTGGGTTGCAGGTTAGGGAGTGAGGAATAGCATTAGGGATTGGCCAGCTTGTCATTCATTCATCTGTTTCTAGGTATTTATTGAGTTACTGTCATGTGTTAGGTAGTATTCTGGGTTTTGAGATACAACAGCGAAGAAAACGAATTATCAGGCTTTAAGGAGCTTATAGTTCAGTCAGAGAGTCTGATAAATAAATAGGCAATGACAATGTAGGAGATAGAAGAGGTAAGTGCAAACTGTGGAGGCAAACAGGAGCATCAGCTAATTAAGTCTAGTTGTTGGGGTAGGGAATGGGGGACCCAGGAAAGACTCTCAGCAGAAGTGACATTGGAGTTCTGCAGGGTGACTAAGAATTTTCTTTGACTTTCCCAGGCAAAGATGGAGAAACGGAAAAGTTTTGGGCAGAAGGAAAGTCTGTACAGAATCTCTAAGGTGAAGAGAATGTGCACTTTCTTCAGTATGGCTGGGCATAAAATTCAAGGGAGAGAGTGACTGGGAAGGGAGACAGAGCTCTGTTGACTGTATTAACAAGTTTGGACTTGTTCTATGGGCTAATAAGCAGAAAAGTGACTTCATCAGATGTGTTTTAGAGAAGTCACTAAGGTACCTGGGTATGGAGTGGATTTAACTGAGCATCAGCCAACATGGAGTAAGCTCAGATTCTTCTGTGTGTGGACCAGTGTCCCATACGGGACTAGGTAGGTCGCTGGGGCTAAGGTGGAGGGTAGGGGACAGTGAGTTTCGTTTTTTTGTTTTTCTGTTTCTTACATGAGGCTGCACCACCACATTGATTCCACTAAGAGTAACATGCTCAGTAAATTTCCTAATTCTGCCAGGCAGATCTTTCTTTGCATTATTCTAAATTACCTTAGGATCCAAAAGGGCGATCACTATAGAGAAAAGATCTGGTGGCTGGGCGCAGTGGCTCATGCCTGTAATCCCAGCATTTTGGGAGACCGAAGCAGGTGGATCAGGAGGTCAGGAGTTCAAGACCAGCCTGGCCAACATGGTGAAACCCTGTCTCTGCTAAAAATACAAAAATTAGCCAGGTGTGGTGGCAGGCACCTGTAATTCCAGCTACTTGGGAGGCTGAGGCAGGAGAATCGCTTGAACCTGGGAGGCAGAGGTTGCAGTGAGCTGAGAGTGCACCACTGCACTCCAGCCTGGGTGACAGAGTGAGACTCCGTCTCAAAAAAAAAAAAAAGGAAAAAGAAAAAGGGTCTTGTACATGTAGTAGCCTGTTAGGGTGATCAGGTCCCAACACCAGGTCGTGGGGGTGAGGAAGTCTGGCGGAGTCAAAGGAATGAGGAAAGAGAGTTTGAGACAGAAAGTGGGTCCAGGTAGCCAACGCGAGTATGAAGGCTGTGAAGGCCCCGAGCTCTGGAAGCCCAGACTATTTATTGGTGATCAAACAAAGAAACAGGTGGTGAGAATGTGGGGGTCAAAAGGGCAAGCGCATGATCTACAGCTGTGATGGTTTAGCATTTCTTTTGAAGCATATGGAACATATTCTGCTACTGGAGATAATGGGGAGCACGTTCTTCTAGTTTAAGTTAGAAACAAGGAACCAGCAAGTCTGGACTCATTCCAGGGACCACGAGGAGTTTTATGCCCTGAGCCCTGGGCATTATGTCAGACATGCAAGACCTGCCTCAACTTTTTTCCCAACACTCAGCTTTTTCCCAACAGTAGCCAAGTGAAAATAACAACTGATGGAAAAAAATGAAATTTAAGGAATTCTGGGGCAGGGACCTAGTAGTTGTAGCAGTAAGGGCCAAGACACTTGCAGAATTTCTAGCTTTATGACTCCTGGTCCTCTTTACCTTCTTTTCTTTCTATCCCCACATGCTTGTGAGGATGAAAGGGTAATGACCTTTGATCATATTCCTTTTTATGGGCCCTTCCTACACATTCAGTAGCTTCTTTCTTTGTCATGAGAAAAAGATTTAATTAATGATCATGATGATAAAATGAGTTGCACCGGCTGAGGCAATGTATGCCACATGTTGTAAGCAGTGGCAAGTGTGGAGTAGTTGTAAATTTCTTCAAAAAAATTTCTCTAGTCCAAATCTGCACCAGCTCAGCATGCAGTGCTGCTCCCCTAGAACAGAGCAGGACAGGCCTCGTGGGCTCACCTCAAAGGAGGCAATGGAGTTTTGATTGGACCTCACCACAGGTAACCAGTTTTTGCTTCAGAAGAAGTTATCAAAAAGCCAGAAAGCATCTCTCCTCTTCAAACTAGTTGCTGAATACATCACTTATTTAACACCCTCTCTTCTCCACCAAAGGCTGTGTGTGTGTGTGTGTGTGTGTGTGTGAGAGAGAGATCCAGATCTAGTCAAACATTTCAGAAGTAATGTTAAAATAAGAAATGAATTCTCTATATGAATGAATTTCAATATATTTTCGTGTATAGACTGGTCTAAGTCTCTTGGCTTTCTAAAATATTTACCTTGTTTTTATTTTAAGAGAAAACTTAGGCCTACCTCGGGGGAGGGAGCCACTCCTGGAAGACTCTTTAGCTTCACTTTTGAGGAAGGTTAAATATTCCTGTGGAATGAAGTCCAGGATGTGAAGGAAGCCTCCAGTCACATTGATAAAAGATCTTCAGTTCTGTCAAGCACAGACTTAGGAAAGGTTTCCTTTTCTCCATATGTGTGCGTGTGTGTGTGTGTACGTGTGTATGTGCACACACACCTATGCATGCACACCTATGTCTACATTTAGATTAACGCTGAATTGTGTTTCACAACCAAGGTGCAAGAAGGAAGACTAATCATGGCAGACACCCCCACTGCCTCCCTGCCACCCTGCGTGGTTTGAAAGCAACAAAATTCCCTTAAAGGTAATGTGCTATTTATCTTCCTGTCAGTCATCCAGTACCATTTATAAATTCTAGAGGGTTAGTGTTAGTAAAACCCTCTTGCTTTCTATTCCTGAGCATGTTTCATCATTATACATTCTGATCTTGGAAATGTAATCTTTAACAAGGTACCAATGTCTGTGAAATGTCACTCCAACAAAGGATATCAGTATTCTCCATGGCTTTTGTTGTATTAGGATTTGACCTTCAATGCTAATTGTTGGTCTGTCTTCCTCGCTTACAGCTTATTTGAATGTACATTTCTTCTATCTGTTACCACTTCAAAGCTTTTGTCTAGAAATTAGACTGGTAAAATAGCATAGAAGGGTTTTCCCCTATGATATCCTTTTCCTTTGATACAAATAATTGAAAATTGGGTATGATAGGATAAGAGGACTTAAAGTTTGAAAGTTTTAAGAAAGATTTGGAGAATCAGGAGTAAGAGAGAACAAATGCACATGAATATAAAATATTATTTTGCCCAAAATGCTACTTAAAATGGATTTGAATTTAGGTTTATTATAGAAGATGGTTACACATTAGGTCTTTGAGGTTCTAACATCCAGATGTTCTTTAAAAATCTATTTTAAAGTTCTAACTGGAGATTTAGAATAAAATTGCCAGAATGTTAAGAGGTAAAAGAAAAGTCAGATTGGAAGGATGCTACAAAAAATAAACTTCCCCATCAATGACTAGGCAGTGTGAATGGAAGTCAGATGGGAAAGGAAACAGATGCAGAGATGGTCTTGTAATTAATGGAGCTTGCAGCTCTTTAAAAATGTTAAACTTGGTTGGGTGTGGTGGCTCACGCCTGTAATCCCAACACTTTGGGAGGCTGAGGTGGGCAGATCACTTGAGGTTGGGAGTTCAAGACCAGCCTGGCCAACATGGTGAAACCCCATCTCTACTAACAATACAATAAAAATTAGCTGGGCGTAGTGGCACAAGCCTGTTATCCCAGCTACTTGGGAGGCTGAGGCAGGAGAATCACTTGAACTCGGGAGGTGGAGGTTGTAGTGAGCTGAGATCACACCAGTGCACTCCAGCCTGGGTGACAGAGTGAGACTCTATCTCAAAAAAAAAAAAAAAAAAAAAGAAAAGAAAAAGAAAAAGAAAAGAAAAAGAAACAGAGAAAGAAAAGTGCTAACTTGAAAGAGGCAGGTACAGAGCATGAAATGAGAACTTCTCATAAAAGTCTACCCATTTGGCAGGGCCACCAGGTGGGAAATTTCTTCATTTTTGGTACACAGGCTGTCGTTTCAAAGATATGAAGACAGAGGTCTTTCTCTGAAGGTTGTGGATGGTCATATTCTTTAGATACAATTTCTAGAGCTTAGTGTATACTCATTCTAAGGAAAAGATTTCTCTCAATCTAAGGACCTAAGAAAGCAATGGGAGGCAGAAAGAGAGCTTACTCTGGTTTGTTACTTCAGGAAATTTCTTAATCCCTCTAACCCTAACTTCCCCATCTGTAAATTGGTGATGATCATAATAGGGTTGCTGTGAACTTAAATGAGATCATGGATATTGGTTGCTCAAAGAAATACCTGGCACATAGGAGCTGCGTAATAAATGGTAACCAGCAATTATTATTAAAATCATAGAGAGTAATTCATCTTAGGCTTTTGTCAAAAGAGACTTATTATCTTTGCTTAATTGCTTAGATGACTTGTGAACCCCTCTGAATTTGCACTTGGCATTTGTCTTCTATTGGCAACTCTTTCAGTGTCCCTCCAGTATCTCTTAGATCTTACCTCTTTGGTGCACTCTGGCAGACTTCCACCTGTCAGATGGTGTCTGCCATCTTCCAGCCCAAGAGCTTCCATAAGCTATTGATGCCTGCTCTGTCTGTGTAGACAGCAGGGAGGAAGGGATGGGAGCTAAGAACTCTCCAGGAACAGCTCTTAACCAGGGACTGATGGGACCGGTACACAAATGCCCTAGCTCCCTTCTCTTTCAAGTGGAATTTTCTGATTCCCAGAGTTTCTCTGTGGATTAATTCCAGTTGCCTATAATATTACCCAGTTAATAACAGACCCTTTAATGCTTTTTTTTTCTCTTCTCTTTCTTACCATCTTACTCCCCTGTTGGATGTCCTCTACCCCATTTCTCACATTTAACTACTTGAACTAGGACGTTTATTACTGGGTTTGAGTCTGGGAGAAACCATATAAAGACGTTTTCTTGAGGAAACAAAGTTGTCAAGTTGCTTTCTATTCATCTATTAATATCTATTAAATAATCTTTTAATAGATTGTTTTTTGTTTTTCTGTTTCCTATATGAGGCTAGACCGTGCATTGATTTCACTAAGAGTAACATGCTTAGTGAGGTTTTTTTTGACAGTTAAAATGGAATTATTACTTTTATTGACAATTTAGGGGCATAATGGACATTTTCACAGAACAAAAATGAGACAGTCCCAAGATAATGGAGTATAAAAGTATAGTATACAGGTTAATACTCTTCACCCTCATCCTCTCCCTCAGCACTATCTGTTCCAACCTTCTCATAATCCTTTTCAAGGGCAGCCATGTCCTCACGGGCTTCAGAAAACTCTTCTTCCTCCATCCCCTCACCCACGTACCAGTGAACAAAGGCATGCTTTGCATACATCAGGTCAAACTTGTGGTCCAGGTGAGCCCAGGCCTCAGCAACAGCTGTGGTGTTGTTCAACATGCACACAACTTTCTGTACTTTGGCTAGGTCCCCACTAGGCACCACAGTGGGAGGCTGGTAGTTAATACCAACCCTGAAGCCAGTGGGGCAAAAATCTACAAACTGGATAGTACACTTGGTCTTGATGGTGGCAATGGCAGCAATGACGTCTTTGGGGACCATGTCACCATAGTACAACAGACAGCAAGCCATGTATTTACCATGGCAAGGGTCACATTTCATCAGCTGAATGGTTGGCTCAAAGCAAGCACTGGTGATCTTGCTAAAGTTACCTTTATGGTTAACTTACATTTCCTTATACACATTACTTACTTACAGTATTTTTAAAATAATTATACAGTGTAAAAGTGGTATAAAAAGCATAATGACTCTATTAATTTTATAATTAAATGCATTCAGTTTAAGCATGTAAGAGTAGGGATATGGTTTGGCTCTGTGTCCCCACCCAGATCTCATCTCAAAATTATAATCCTCACATGTCAAGGGAGAGACCTGGTGGGAAGTGATGGGATCCTAGGGATAGTTTCCCCCATGCTGTCCTATGATAGTGAGTTCTCATGAGATCTGATGGTTTTAAAAGTGGCCATTTCCCCTGCTCCTTCTCTGTCCTGCCACCGTGAGAAGATGTGCCTTGCTTCCCCTTTCCCCCACCAAGATGGTGTAAGTTTCCTGAGGCCTCCCCAGCCACATGGAACTGTGAGTCAATTAAACCTCCTTCCTTTATAAATTACCAGTCTTGGGCAGTTCTTTACAGCAGTGTGAAAACGAACTAACACAGTAGGTATCACTTATGTGAAATGCTAAGGGGTAAATAATCTAAGATAAACAGTTCCAATGTCATTTAATTCCAATGTCATGTACAGTCATGGAATCTTGCTGAATTCAATTGTCTGCAAACAGTAGTGATTGGTGACATAGGAATACTAGATTAAATTGATAGGTATTAACCAAGTTGAGAAGAATGGATATGAGAGGGCAATTGGCTGTCAGTTCATATTCTTTTACTACTTTATTATTTAAAAGGCAAAGTAAAAAGTGCAACTCTCTACCTTTCTCACTTTGTTCTCTTATTTGAGGAATAGAAGGAGTGAAAATGGAAGCAACGTATAAGTTCTTTCTTAGTAAAAAGCAGATTATCTTCTCAATACAACTTTAATTAGAAGGCTATACCTGCATAACTTAATAGGAGTAGCTTGATTTTGAATTTGGAGCCCATCTCTAGGAAGCAAATGGATAGAGACCAATAGGAAGGGACTGAAGGGGACAGGAAGGTTAAGAGCTCACCTGGAAACCATATATAATCACAGCTTAATATGTTACAACTGCTTCTTTATCATAAATATAAAAGCAAGGTCATAAGCACCCCACATTTATAGTAAATGTTGATAACATTTTATCATCATGACACCTATTTTTCATTCTTTCTGAGGTAGGCAAAGTCCAAATTTCATGTCTTCCCAGGTTTACTTTTCTAGTTTCATGCATTGACTGCACATTTGATTTTGGGGAACTGTTCCCTCTGTGTGTCAGGTTGGCAAGAGGTAAGAAGTCTCTCACTAGTGATGCCTACTCATAGGATGGTTCTGCCTTCCAAATACACCTGGGACCATACATTCAGTGTTTTGTGTTTGCCTATCAGGATGGTTTGCAAATGATATCAGTGGTTGTATCTTCAAAATAGCAGTTGTCAAACTCTTATTTTCCCAGCAATTGAATAATTTTTTCAGATATAATATTCTGTAGAATTCCAAAACATAATTATATATGAAAACACTGATTCAACAGACAGGTAGCTGAAAATGGTAACAGCCTGCGGTATACTCTCACTGCACTCATTATTTATCCAGAAACATGAAAGAGACGGTAAGAAATTTTCATTTCAAAATTCAATCACCAACAATATCTAACTGCTGCTTGTATTTCTCATTATAAACATCAAAGTCAGACAGGTAAGTACTAAAATTTATAATTCAACAAAATGAAGACATGACCTGCTAGAAATTAAATTCTTATTGGAAAATCGACTATTACATGATAAGACTATGTTCCAAGCAGATTAGTCTGAATCTTACCTGGCGTAAACGTGGGAGGGTCATGTTATTGCATGACTGGGTTACTGATATGGGAAAAATGAGTTATATAAATCTTATAGAAGATACAGTTTACTGTGATAAGCTCAAAGGATGTGCACTTAGCAAATTATACCAAGAGATATCAGGCTGAGGGATATTCAAGGATCATGGATTCTCTATTCTCGTTGGTTCTCCCTATACAAAATTCTATCTGGTTGCAAGAAACCCAGATTAAGGCCTCTTCTAACCCTTTATAATTCAAATTTGTCACCCTGAAACTCCAGGATGATTTCATAACATGATTGCAAAATCCCATTAACCAACCCTGTAGTAACTTAGTCACAGTGTTTTTTTTTTTTTTCACTTCACCACTAGCGTCCTCTTGCTACACTGCCACAGATTATGTAATAATTACCAGGTGTTGTACATGCCCACTATGGGCTGGCTTAGCAGATAGGCCTCAATAAAGCCATCCACATATGTGGGGTCTTGCTTATACATCTGAAGAATGAGCGTAAATCAGGCACTGACTTTAAAAAAGAAAAAGACGAGGGCTAATATATATTTTCACTAAGAAATACTTAGCAGATGGTCATTTATACACACAGATTTTTATAGAAGCTTTTTTTTTTTTTTGAGATGGATTTTCATCCTGTCATCCAGGCTAGAGTACAGTGGTGTGATCTAGGCTCACTACTACCTCCACCTCTTGGGTTCAAGCGATTCTTGTGTACCAGCCTCTTGAGTAGCTGGGACTACAGGCGCCCGCTACCATGCCTGGCTAATTTTTGTATTTTTAGTAGAGACGGGGTTTCACCATGTTGGTCAGGCAGGTCTTGAACTCCTGAGCTCAAGCAATCTGCCCTCCTCAGCCTCCCAAAGTGTTGGGATTACAGGCGCGAGCCACCATGCCTGGCCTATAGAAGCTTTATACTGAGATTTGCACACAAGAATGGTTTAATAAGGCAATACCTTGAAAGGATGTTCACCAAAATGTGTTAAAATCATGTCTATAATACATGTGAGTTAGTAATTTCTAGTATACTCCCAAAGTGTTAAAATATATTAAAATAAAAAATTTGGGTGAAATTATTTGTATGCAACATGCTCAACTATGCAGAATTTTAGAGCTTCTAGAAACATAGCTTGAAAATAAATCCTAAACTGAGGTCTCTGACTTTGGGGGGCTGTTTGCAAACTGAATTTGGATTATTGCCATTTTACAAATGAAGAAAGAAAAAACAAACCTCTCCCTCTAAAAAAAAAAAAAAAAAAAAAAGTCAAAGGAATTTCATTTGACCCAGTCATGATTACTCAGGAACTCAGTGGCAGAAATGAAAAGTGGAGCTGAGGTCTTCTGTGCTGAAGTCTAGGAATCGAATGAACTAAACTTCCAGTAAGTAGAGCCTAGCACTGAAGTTACAGATTAGAGCTGAATTATTGTAATTTGGTGTAAAACAAAATTCATTTCACTGAATTGGGAACAATTAATTGTTTAAAAATAATACTAAGATATAATTTCCTGTTACTTTGACTTTGTTCCTGATCTATGTCTGATGGCTTGGGAATGATAAACAATTGAAATGTAAAGCTACGTGTAGAAATAATCATTAGGCTTTGAAGACAGAACCAGTACTGGTAGAAATTGTAAGCCACTGTATTTGGCTATAAAATCATCCATAATAATCTTCTTAATAGATTTTGAGCCATCAGATAGATTATAAAGGGTTTGTAAAAAACCAAGTGTCATTTGCTTTTCCTTAAGAAATGCTAAATGCTAAAGTACATTCCCAATAGATGATCATTTTACATGACCATCATTTAAAGAAATCCTTTTCCTTAAAGTAAAATTTAGAACAATCTAGTCTAGACTGAAGATTTGGGTGGTTATTTGCATCTAATCTCATTCTCATGGAAAATTTCGAGCCACCCTCTCTCCCTATCATGGGGATTTAAGGGGTGGCTCAGGCAAGGTGCTGACGTTGGAAATGCATGACAAGGTTTCGGTAGTGGAGGAAGGCATGGGGTGAGTATTCATTAAAGCCATTTAGTTTGCTCACTCAAAAGATAAATTGAAAGGATGGAAAAGGATCTAGAAATGGACACAAAGTCAATAGTAGAATTGAGACAATGTGAAAACAGGTGGACATGGAGCATAAAAGGGTCTCTTACCTTTATTGATTTTCAAGCATGTGATTTTATTAGTTTTGGAAGGTACGTATAAACATATGTTTATATATATGCAATCATTCTTTTCCTTTTACTGAAGATCCTTGATATCACTGATTAGGGTCAGTGATAGTGGATATAAATCAACAAAGAAACAGATCTCATAAACCAGCTCAATTAAAGAACATTAGTAACTAATAATCACATGAGAAGATAGAGCAGGTTTAGGCCATTGCATACAAACAGAGGTTACATTTTTAAAAATGTTAAGTTCTAGAATACATGTGCAGGATGTGCAGGTTGTTACATAAGTAAATGTGTGCCATGGTGGTTTGCTGCACCTGTTAACCCATTGCCTAGGTATTAAGCCCTGCATGCATTAGCTATTTATCCTGATGCTCTCCCTTCCCCCACCCTCCCAACAGGCCTCAGTGTGTGTTGTTCCCCTCCCTGTGTCCATGTATTCTCGCTGTTCAGCTCCCACTTATAAGTGTGAACATGTGGTGTTTGGTTTTCTGTACCTGTGTTAGTTTGCTGAGGATAATGGCTTCCAGCTCCATCCATGCTCCTGCAAAGGACATGATCTTGTTCCTTTTTATGGCTGCATAGTATTCCATGGTGTATATGTACCACATTTTCCTTATCCAGCCTATCATTGATAGGCATTTGGGCTGTTTCCATGTCTTTGCTATTGTGAATAGTGCTGCAATGAACACAGGTATGCATGTATCTTTCTAATACAACAATTTATTTTCCAAAGGAAACATTTTATATGAAAAATATACTATCCCTATAATATGTATTTGTACCCAGTGGGATAATTCTGGGAGTAAGACAGTGTAATGCAGTTTGTTGGGTTGTTGCAAGGCTTCTAATGTTCTGCTCCCAAACATGACTTTCTTTCTTCATTCTTTTTGACAGGAATACTTACAGACTTGGCAGAGTAGAAACAATGACAGAATATATATTCTTAGTAGATAAACAGGTTATTAAAGTGCCTTTTGATGGGACAGGGCCAAAAAGTATCATGAATAACCAAGTGTTCATTTTATTCCAAGGAGGGTGTTCCGTAAATGACTCTGATTTGGGGCCAGGAGTTAACAATCTGAGCTAGTGGCAAAGGAGACTTGCTGTGTCACTTTGGAAAGCATGTGTTGACGAACATTGTTGCTCTTTCTGATGGCAGTCTTTCTCATCATTTGCCACAGCTGAGAAGGCAGGCATCTCCCACAAAGTGGTTTAGATGACAGATGCTTCTTGCATGGACGCTCTGAGTTAACTACTTTTCTAGAGATTCCTTTCCAGCTCAAGCTGGGATTACAGAAACCATTCAGCAAATGAACATTGACTGGACCAGCTGCTCCATATATAACATATTAAGGCTCTTCAACTTGTTTGAAGCCTGGTACAATTTATCTGCACAGGTGCTGCAGGTGGAAAGCTATTAAATTTTCATTTATGTTGGCATTTCACAGGCATTCAAGCTTTCCAGAGCTGGAGCAGGCTGCCATCTTAAATGATTGGATTTATAGGAAGCTCAAATCTTGTGGAGAGAAAAGGGAACATGTAGGCATTGACCTTGTTGGCTCATAATGTCTCCTTGGTTTCTGAACTTATTCAGTGTTTTGTCCTCCCTTCCTCCCAGATGCTGTTGTGCCAGATTCATTAACTGACTAACCCTGCTTTTCATTTTAATGACAAACATTTCTAATGTCCAAATAATAAACTCTGGTCTCAATACTGACTGCTGACTTTAATCACTGGTTATCTGCTAGTCAGCTCTAGCTTAGTCTTAAAGACTTGCCTGAAGTTATCATTCTGTAATGCTATATGAAAAAAAACTGATTAAAAATGGTACAAAAGACTAGATTAACATATGAATGGATTATTATTTTCACCTAAACACAGATGAAAGAGACACAAATACGATAAATACATCCTATTCTGGAGCAGGGCATGTCTGCTATATGTATATATACACACACACTATATTTATTATATATAGTGTGTATATATACTGTGTATATATATTATATATAGTGTATATATATACACTATATATATAGTGGTTCACGCCATTCTCCTGCCTCAGCCTCTCAGAGTAGCTGGGACTACAGGTGCCCACCACCACCCCCGGCTAATTTTTTGTGCTTTTAGTAGAGATGGGGTTTCACCGTGTTAGCCAGGATGGTCTTGATCTCCTGACCTCGTGATCCGCCCGCCTCGGCCTCCCAAAGTGCTGGGATTACAATATAATATATATAGTGTGTATATATATCGTATTTTATATATATAGTGTATTATATATATAGTGTGTATATATATTTTATTTTATTTTTGAGACAGGATCTTGCTCTGTTTTCCAAGCTTGGAGTCCAGTTGTGTAATCACAGCTCCCTGCAACCTTGAACTCCTGACCTCAAGTAATCTTCCCACCCTGGCCTCCCAAACTGCTGAGATTACAGGCATGACACACCATCCTAGCCTCAGATATATATTTTCTTCCTTTCCATGGGTTATCTTCTCACTCTATTGAGAGTGTCCTTGGTATATAAAAGTTTTAGATTTTGACGTAATTCAATTTATCTATGTCCCTTTGCTGCCTTTGCAGTCTTTATTATTTCTTTAATGTTGACTCTCTTCATAGTATTTTTATCGCGATGGAAAAATTTTGGTTACTTTGCTGTTTTCTTAAGCTTTATGTTACAGACCTTTAATTAACCTCGCTGCCTGAGATGCTTTTCATTCCTGTAGATTGTGACATCCAGCCTGAATTGTAGCTCCTTATGGAGTGCCAGCAAGCAGGCAATAGGGCCAAGGGACCTTACACGCCAAGTTGACTTCTATTTATGTTCTCTTCAAAATTGGAGTTCTACTCTAAACAGTAACACTTTATTTGGTTGGCTTGGTAGCCTCAGAATTCCACCATCTTTTTAATCTATTTATTCAACATTCACTGGTGCTTATAATTTCAATTTGTGCAGTTTGTTTAATCCCTATTTGTGTCATCTGAAAAATTAATGAGTATATCTGATACCCTCATCTAGGTCAGGTTTGGTTTTCTTTTTGAATATTTTATTATTTAAACTTTTTCCACATCTTTCTCCCCTACTTAATGATTTCTTACCACGTTGTTTCATAAATAACCTTTTCAAATCTGTAATTTGAACTCACTCTTAGATAACTTCTGAATTAGACAAAATTATTCTTTTTTTCTCACTTATAACCCTTTCTGGCACATTTTGTATACAGAATTATGTGTTAACTAAAATTATATCCTTAGTAACCTAAAACTTTAATGAACCCCTAAAAAGCAAGAAATCCTGAATAACAGTGGGCATTTATCGGTAAGAACAACTCACAGTTTTAGAAACATATTTCCCCATATTACAACACTTCTTAGTTGGAAATGACCCAGATATTAAATGAGCATTAAAAGTAACTTTAGGATTTTAATTTACGCAAAAAGTTTACCTAAGACATTTATCCCATTCACTGTACTTATTACTTTTAACAAAGGAGACATGAGACATCAACTAACGTATGTAAAACAAGCATTGGTTTGGTCTGGAAAGGCGGGACAACCAAGGTGAGGAGTCTTGGGGGCTTTCAGATCACAGGTTGGAGACAAATTGTTGCATTCTTTTGAGTTTCCAATTAGCTTTTCCAAAGGAAGCAATCAGATATGAATTCATCTCAGTGAGACTGAATAGAATGGGAGGCAGACTTGCCCTAAGCAGCTCCTAGCTTGAATTAACACTGACATTTTAAAATATTTAGCAAAGACAAACATAAAATTCAGACAAAATGTATGCTGACAATTCTGAAGGCATTTCTATTTTTATTCCACCAATAATTTTAAGGATAGCTTGTTTAGTAAAGTTTTACTTTAAATCACATGAACTTGAAAATTGTTAACACTTATTTACTTAATTTATAAGCGCTCTTTTACTTACAAGCCAATTTGGTAGACACAACATATAACAATGTGTGCATACAAATAAACACATCTAGACATGTATACACACATAAACAAAGATCCCACAGCTTGAAACCTTAGCCATGAGATAGCAATACAAGCTTGCTGGTTTTACTTTGCCTCAATAGATAATCCAAGGAAGGCTGTGAACCAAAATTTTGGGTAAAGCAGTCTCCATGGCCGTTTGATTTTTTGTTTGTTTGTTTGTTTTTTGAGACGGAAGTCTCGCTTTGTTGCCCAGGCTGGAGTGCAGTGGCATGATCTCGACTCACTACAAGTTCCGCCTCCCGGGTTCACGCCATTCTCCTGCCTCAGCCTCTCAGAGTAGCTGGGACTACAGGTGCCTGCTACCACCCCCGGCTAATTTTTTTGTATTTTTAGTAGAGACGGGGTTTCACCGTGTTAGCCAGGATGGTCTCGATCTCCTGACCTCGTGATCCTTCCGCCTCGGCCTCCCAAAGTGCTGGGATTACAAGCGTGAGCCACTCCGCCTGGCCGGCCATTTGATTTTTAAAGGCTAAACCTCCCCAGACTACAGGAGCACTGGGGTCAAACAGTACAAAAGGAGAGCATCACACGTTAACCAGGCTCCCTACTTACAATAGGAATACAAAAGCCTGGATACATGCAATGCCATCCCACTTTCCCATTAGACAGTAAACTTCAGATTTTAAACAAATTTGGGACCAAGCAGCATTGCAACTGTGAGAGAAAATTCTAAGGAGGGTTTAATACTAGGCCTCAGAACCTCTGCCAAGAGCCTCTTCTTTTGAGTGTGAGGTCCACAGAACCCACGGAGCATCCTCCTGTGGGGTCCAGTCTTAGAGTTCCAGATGTCTCTGACCTTAGGTGGTCGCCACCTGCAGGTTTCCCCTCCATAGCATAATATGAGGTTGATAAGAATAGGAAACAGCCGCTGTAAGACTCTCCAGGCTGGCTTGCCAAAATATGTTAAGGGTGTCCAGGTTCTTGGCATCTTGAACAAAGAATTGGACAAAACGCACAAGTAAAGCAAGGAAGGAATGAAGGGATTTATTGAAAATGAAAGTACACTTCACAGTGTGGGAGCGGGCCCGAGCATAGGGGCTCTAAGGGCAGGTTTTTTTTTTTTTTAATATATATATTTTAAAGCAGCTAAACCCCTTTTTCAAACAGAAGCTTAAGCGAAAACTCAGTGCAGCTGATAAGAGCAGCAGCTGCTCTGTTTGGGGCAAGGGATAAAGAAGTTCAGACTCCTGCTTTCCTTCCTCCAGTTCCTAAAGCTTTTCTTCTGAACTTGGATAGAGGCTTTACTCAGAAGAGAAAGACCTGCTAATCAGGTAGGAAATGGAACACAGTCATTCACTCCTCTTCCCCAGCCCTACTTACATCAAAGCAATTCTGCTTTCATATGTTAAACATATTTAGAAGTCCATGTAACATTCAACTTAAACAACAGGGTTCTCTGTGTGAAATAGCTGTTCAAAGACCTCCAATCTAGTTCACAGGGCAAAACGTCAACCCATATAGAGCTGAGGACTTGTAATCATGATACAGCTCTATGACACCCCAATGTGGATACTAACCCAGGTGAGTAGCTCACATAGGGAAGATTAAAACCCAGAGGGGGGTCACCTGGCAAAGAGACCAGTTACTGAGACACACAACTCTTAGTTTTCATTCTAGAAATTGTAAACTGGAAGGGAACTCAGAGATCACCTAGCCCAGAAGCTGCAAATGATGTGTTGGTGTGTATAACATTTTAAAAATCCGTCACCAGCAATTAAAAAAATAAGAAATGAGACATAGGGCTTTGGTCCAGTGAGAGGGGGCTGGACAGAACTGCCACAGCTTACAAAAAGCATGCAGGTTATATAGCATTTTCACTTATCACCCTTCCCTCAACTACCTCCACCTGACAATCTTCATTTAATCCAAACAAAGGGCCTTGATCGCCTGTATGGCCTGTGTTCCATGGGATGGGCAAGGGCCTCAGATGTTTCTTATGGATAAAGAATTAATCTCCAGGTTGGTCATGCTCAAAAGTCTGAATTCACAATGCCCATGCATACATCTGTCATATGTGGGCATTCTCAGGGTATGCTTAAGTTATCACTGTCAGGTTCATCTATCATCTGCCATAAACTTTTTGTGCTTAACATAATACCCTTGAGATTCATCCATGTTGTAGCGTGTGATCAGATTTCTGTCTTTTTAAAAATGGTGTAATATTTGCAATATAAACATCATAAAAGTATATAGTCACTAGCCTATCCAAGGTCAATGCTAAAGAAAAAATCTTAAAAGCAGCTAGAGAAAAAAGTCAGATCATGTACAATGGGAAGCCCATCAGGCCAACAGCAGATTTCTCAGCAGAAATATTACAAGCCAGGGGAGATTAGAGGCCTACTTTCAACATTATTAAAGAAAAGAAATTTCAAGCAATAATTTTATATCTTGCCAAACTAAGCTTCATCAGTGAAGGAGAAATAAAATCTTTTCCAGACAAGCAAATGTTAAGGGAATTTGTTACCACTGCACCAGCATTATGAGAGATCTTTAAGGGAGTTCTAAACATGGAATCAAAAGTATAATACCTGCTACCACAAAGTTGCACTTAAGTAAATAGCCCATAGATCCTATAAAGCAACCATCTAACAACTTTGCAATAGGATCAAACCTTAATATCAACATAAACCTTGAATGTAAATGGTCTAAATGTTCTACTTAAAAGGCTCAAAGTGACAATTTGGATTAAAAACCAGGACCCATCTGTCTGCTGTCTTTAAGAGACCTATCTCAGTGACAACATTCATAGACTCAAAGTAAAGTTGGAGAAAGATCTATTGCTGAAACTGAAAACAAAAAAAGAGATGAGGTTGCTATTCTTGTATCAGGTAGAACATACTTTAACAACAGTAAAAAAGACAAAGAAGGAGATTACATAATGATGCAGGGTTCAATTCAACAAGAAGACAACTATCTTACATATATACACAACCAACATTGGAGCACCCAGATTAATAAAACAAGTGCTTCTAGATCTACAAAAGACTTACACTGCCACTCAATAGGACACTTCAACACCTCACTGACAGTATTGGACAGATAATCAAGGCAGAAAACTAGCAAGTAAATTCTAGACTTAAATTTGACATTTGACCAATTGGATCTAAAAGATCTAATAGAATATTCTACTCATCAGCCACAGAATATACATTCTTTTTATCTGTATGTGGTACATATTCCAAGATTAGAACACTTTTTTTGCTGGCCAAAAGCAAGTCTCAATAAATTAAAAAAAAAAAAAAGAAAGAAATCATTCCAACCATACTCTCCAATCACAATGCAATAAAAATAGAAATAAATACCAAGAAGATCCCTCAAAACCACACTATTGCATGGAAATTAAACAACTTGCTCCTGAGTTAATTTTGGGTAAGCAATGAAATTAAGGCAGAAATTTAAAAAATTCTTTGAAATAAATGAAAATAAAGACCCAACATACCAAAATCTCTGGGATGCTGCAAAGGAAGTGTTAAAAGTTTACTGCACTAAATGCCTACCTCAAAAACTTAGAAAGATCTCAAATTAAGAATCTAACATCACACCTAATAAAAATAGAAAAAAGGACAAACCACAAAGCTAGCAGAAGAAAAACAACTAAAATTAGAGAACTGAATGAAATTGAGACCCAAAAATCTACACACAGAATCAATAAACCAAAAGTTGGTTTTTGAGAGGATAAACAAGATTGATAGACTGCTAGCTATGTTAACAAAGAAAAAGAGAGAAGATCCAAATAGGCATAATCAGAAATGTCAAAGGTAGTATTACAACTGATCCCACAGAAATAGAAAATTCCTAGAAACACACAACTTCCTAAGACTAAACCAGGAAGAAACAAGAATCCTGAACATGTCAATAATGAGTAATGAAATTAAATCAGTGATAAAAATTATACCAACCAAATAAAGCTCTGGACAAGATGGATTCACAGCCCAATTCTACCAAACATACAAAGAGGAGCTGATATAAATCCTACTTACTATTCCCAAAAATCAAGGAAGAAGGACTCCTCCCTAACTCATTCTATAAACCAGTATCATTCTGATATCAAAATCTGGCAAACACACGACAAAAAAAGAAAATTTCAAGCCAACATTCCTGATGAACGTATGATATGGTTTAGATCTGTGTCCCCACCAAATCTCATGTTGAATTATAGGCTCCAATATTGGAAGTGGGGTCTGGTGGGAGGTGGTTGGATCATGGGGGTGGATTTCTCAGAATAGTTTAGCACCATCCCCTTGATGCTGTTCTCATGATATTGAGTTCTCATGAGATCTGGTTCTATAAAACTATGCAGCAATTCCCTCCTCACTCTCTCTTCCTTCTGCTCCAGCCATGTGAAATGTCTGCTCCATTTTACCTTCCACCATGATTGTAAGTTTCCTGAGGCCTCCCTAGAAGGCAAGCAAATGCCAGCATCATGCTCCCTGTACAGGCTGCATAATTGGGAGCCAATTAAACTTATTTTCTTTATAAATTACCCAATCTCAGGAAACAATGTGAACACAGACTAATACAGAAAAATTTTATAGGAATTTTTATAGCAACCTGAGGTCAGACTAATACAGAAAATTGGTACTCAGAAGTGGGGCATTGCTATAGATATACCTGAAAATGTGAAAGTGACTTTGGAACTGGGTAATGGGCAGAGGTTGGAAGAGTTTGGGGACTCAGAAGAAGATAGATGAGGGAAAGTTTGAAACTTTCTAGGGACTAGCTGAATGTTCATAACCAAAATGCTGATAATCAAATGTACAATGAAGTCCAGGCTGATGAAGTCTCAGATGGAAATGAGGAACTTGTTGAGAACTAGAATAAGATCACTTTTGTTATACCTTAGCAAAAACTTGGCTGCATTTTGCCTCTGTCCTAGGGATCTGTGGAACTTTGAACTTGATAGTGATGATTTAGGTTATCTGGTGAAAGAAATTTCTAAGCAACAAAGCATTCCAGAAATAGCCTGGCTGCTTCCAAAAGCCTGTTCTTATATGTGTTAGCAAATAAATGACCTGAAGTTGGAACTGATACTTAAAAGGGACACAGAATGTAAAAGTGTAAAAAATTTGCAGCCTGGCCCTGTGGTAGAAAAACCCATTTTCATGGGAGGCATTCAAGCAAAAATTTGCATGAGTAAAAAGGAGTCAAATAGTTAAGACAATGGGGGAAAGGCCTCAAAGGCATTTCAGATAATATATAAAGAACTTAAGCAATTAAGCAAGCAAAAAACCAAATAACCCCATTAAAAAAATGGAAAAAAGACATGAATGGACACTTCTCAAAAGATGTACATGTGGCCAACAAACATGTAAAATGCTCAACATCACTAATCATCAGAGAAATGTACATCAAAGCCACAATGAGATACCATCTCACACCAGTCAGTATGGCTATTATTAAAAAGTCATAAAATAACAGATGCTGGTGAGGTTGTGGAGAAAAGGGAATGCTTATATACCGTTGGTGGGAAGGTAAATTAGTTCAACCACTGTGGAAAGCAGTTTGGAGATTTTTCAAAGCACTTAAAACAGAACAACCATTGAACACAGAAATCCCATTACTGGGTATATACCAAAGGAATATAAATTATTCTACCAAAAAGACACATGCACTTGTATGTTCCTGAAGCACTGTTCGTAGTAGCAAAGACACTAAATTAGCCCAGATGTGCATCAGTGGTGGACTGGATAAAGAAAAATTGGCACAAATACACCATTGAACACTATGAAGCCATTAAAAAGAATGAAATCATGTCTTTGCATCACTATGGATGCAGCTGGAGGCCATTATCCTAAGTGAATTAACTCAGGAACAGAAAACCAAATACTACATTTGGTTTTCTCACTTATAAGTGGAGCAAAACATTGGGTACTCATGGACATAAAGATGGCCACAATAGACACTGGGAACTATTAGAGGAGAGAGGGGGAAAGAGTCAAAAAACAATTTTGTACTATGCTCACTACCTGGGTGATGGAATTATTCATACCTCAAATCTCAGCATCACACAATATACTCATGTAACAAACCTGCACATATACACCCTGAACCTGAAAGTTGAAATTATTAAAAATGGCATAATAGTTCATTTTATGTGTATATATTCCACATTATCTTGATCCGTTCATCTTTTAATGGACATTTGGATTGCTTCTACCTCTTAGCTATTGTAAATAATGCTGCTATGAACATAAGTGTGCAGAGGTCTCTTTGAGATCCTGCATTGATTTCTTTTGGATATATACCCAAATGTGGGATTGCTGTATTATAAATTATTTTTAATTTTTTGAGGAACCTTCATACTTCTTGCCACAGTGGCTGCATTGTTTTACAATCCTACTCAAATTGCAAAGGTGTTCCATTTCTCCACATCCTCACAAACCCTTTTTTTTTTTCATTCTTTTGATAATACCCATCCTAATTGGGGGTGAGCGTATTTCACTGTGGTTTTAATGTGCATTTCTCTTGCGATTATTGATCTTTTCATATTCTAGTTGGCCATTTGGAGAATTGTCTATTCAAGTTATTTACCAATTTTTAAATCAGATTATTTGGTTTTTTGGTTGTTGAGTTGTAGAAGTTGTTTATATATTCTGGTTATTAACCCCTTTTCAGAAATACAATTCGTGAATATTTTCTCCTATTCCATATCTTTCCTTTTCTATCTGTTGATTATTGTTTTGATGAGAAGTTGTTTTAAATTGTGACATAGTCCTGCTTGTCTATTTTGCTTTTTTGTCTGTGCTTTGCTGTCATATCTAAGACATCGTTGCCAAATTCAATATCCTGCAGCATTTACCCTCTGTTATCTTTTGGGAGTTTTACAGTGTTAGGTCGTATGTTTAGGTCTTTAATTCATTTTGAGTTAATTTTTATATATGCTGTAAAGTAAGGGTCCAACTTCATTCATTTGCATGTCACTATCCTATTGTTTCAATACCATTTGTTGCAGAGATTATCCTTTTTCCATTGTATGTTCTAGGCACCCTTGTCAAAGACCACTTGATCATTTACATGTGGGTTTATTCTGGACTCTGTTCTGTTTCATTGGTTTATATGCCTTTCTTATGGCCATAACATACTGTTTTGATTACTGTTGCTTTGTAATAATTTTGAAGTCAGGAAGTGTGATGCCTCCAATCTTGTTTCCTTTCTTAGGATTGTTTTGGCTATTTGGGTTCCCTTGAGATTCCACATGAATTTCAGAATTTTTTGTCTGTAATATGTCTGTAAAATATGCCATGGCAATTTTGATAGGAATTGCATTAAATTCGTAGATCACTTTGGGTAATATGGACATTTTAACAATATTAAGTCTTCCAATCTATGAGCATGAGATATCTTTCTATTTGTGTGTATTTTCTTTAAGCAATATTTTGTAGTTTTTGGTGTCTGTTTTAAACCTCCTTGGTTAAACTTATTCTTATGTATTTTATCCTTTTGGGTGCTATAGTAAATGGGATTTTCTTAATTTTATTTTCAATTTATTCATTATTAATACATAGAAATGCAAGTGATTTTTATAAGTTGATTTTGTATGCTACAAATTTGCTGAAAGCATTTGTTAGTTTTAACTTTTTTTGTTTGTGGAATCTTTATAGAGTTTTCTCCATAAAAGATCATCAGTGAACAGAGATAATTTTACTTCTTTCTTTCCAATGTGGATGCTTTTATTGTATTTCTTTTTTATTTTATATTTTTTCCCAATTGCTCTGACTGGGACTTTTAGTACTATGTTGAACAGCAGTAATAAGAATGGACATTCTTGCTTCCTTCCTGATCTTAGAGGAAAAGTTTCAGTCTTTCACCACTGACTATGACCTTAGCTGTGGGCTTTTCAAAATTTATTTTTATTATGTTAAGGTAGTTTCCTTTTATTCCTACTTTGTTGAGTGTTTTTGTCATGAAAGATTGTTGAACTTTGTCAAATGCTTTTAAAACAATTTTAATTTTATTTTAAATTGACATAAAGTTGTATGTATTTATTATGTACAACACGGTGTTCTGAGATGTATACATTGTGGAATTGCTAAATCTAGCTAATTAACATATGAATTACCTCACAAAGTTACCATTTTTTGTGGTAACAGCACTTATAATCTAGTATCAGAATTTTTCAAGAATACAATACATTGTTATTAACTAGTCACCATGTGTTACAATAGATCTCTTAAAATTATTCATCATAGCTAACTGAAATTTTGTATCTTTTGACCAACACTTCCCATACACCACACCTCCACCATTGCAACAGCATCTAGTAACCACCAATCTACCCTCTACTTTATTAGATCAACTCGTTTAGATTCCACGTATAAGTGAGATCATGCAGTATTTGTTTTCTGTGCCTGGCTTATTCCACTTAACATAATGTCCTCTAGGCTCATTCATGTTGCTGCAAATGACAAGATTTCCTTTTTTTTTTTAAATCACTGACTAGTATTTCCCTGTGTATATATATACTATATTTTCTTTATTCATTTATCTGTTGATGGACACTTAGATTGATTTCATCTCTTAACTGTCAGGTTGGTGCAAAAATAATTGTGTTTTTTGCCACTGAAAGTAATATTTTGGATAATGCTGTAATAAACATGAGAGTGCAGCTATCCCTTTGACATACTGACTTCCTCTTTTTGGATATATATCCAGTAGTTGAATTGCTTGATCATATGGTGATTCTATTTTTGTTTTTTAAGGAAACTCCATACTGTTTTCTATAATGGCTATACAAATTTACATTCCTACCAATAGTTTGCAAGGGTTCCCTTTATCCACATGTTCATCAGCACTTGTTATCTTTTGTCTGTTAATAGCCATTCTAACAGGTGTAAGGTAATATCTCATTGTAGTTTTCATTTGCATTTTCTTGATGATAAGTGTTGAGGATTTTTAAATATATCTGTCAGCCATTTGTATATCTTCTTTTGATAATTGTCTATTCTGTTTGTTTGTTCATTTTGTATTTTTAAGACAGGGTTTCAGTTTTTTTGTTTGTTTTTTTTGTTTTTTTTTTTTTTTTTTGCTGTGGCTGAGGTGCAGTGTTGCAAGCACGGCTCACTGATGCCTTGCTCTGGGCTGAAGTGATCCTCCCACCTCAGCCTCCTGAGTAGCTGGGACTACAGGCACACACCACCACACCTGGCTAATTTTTTAATTTTGTAGAGATAAGATCTTACTCTTTTGCCCTGACTAGTCTTGAAAATCTAGACTCAAGTGATCCTCCCTCCTTGGCCCAAAAAGCTAGAATTATAGACTTGAGTCACTCTACACAGCCTCTTTGCCCATTTTTAATTCAGATTATTTGTTCTCTTCGTATTAAGTTTTTATGTTTCTTATACATTTTTAATATCAATCCTTTATTAGATGTGTACTTTGTGAATATTGTCTCCCTTTCCATAGGTTGTTTCTATATTCTGTTGATTGTTTCCTTTGCTGAGTAAAAGCCTTTTAGGTTAATATAGTCTCATTTTTCTCTTTTTTGTTTTCGTTTGCTGTGCTTTTGAGGTCTTAGCCAAAAGATCATTGCCTATATTAATGTCCTGGAGTGTTTCTCATATGTTTTCTTCTAGAATTTTTACCGTTTTAGGTCTTATGTTTAAGTCTTTAATCCATTTTGAGTTGGTTTTTGTATATGCTGAGAGATAGGGATCTAGTTTCATTCTTCTGTATAGGGATCTTCACTTTTCCAGCACCATCTATTAAAGAGGATATTCTTTTCACAGTATATGTTCTTGGAGTCTTTGATGAAAATCAGTTGTCTGTAAATCTATATTTATGTTTTGGTTCTCTATTCTCTTCCATTGGTCTATGTGGTTGTTTTTATAGCAGTACTGTGCTGTTTCGGTTAGTATAGCCTTGTAATTCAGGTAGTTGATACTCCCAGCTTTGTTCTTTTGCTCACAATAACTTTGACTATTCAGATTCTTTTTTGGTTCCATATAAATTTTAGAATTGTTTTTTCAATTACTATGAAAAATGTCATTGGTGAGCCTGGCATGGTGGCTCACACCTGTAATCCCAGCACTTTGGGAAGCTGAGGTGGGTGAATCACCTGAGGTCAGAAGTTCAAAACCAGCCTGACTAAATGGTGAAACCCCATCTCTACTAAAAATACAAAAATTAGCCAGGTGTGGTGGCATGTGCCTGTAATCCCAGCTATTTGGGAGGCTGATACAAGAGAATCACTTGAACCCAGGAGGTGGAGGTTGCAGTGAGCTGAGATTGTGCTACTGCACTCCAGCCTGGGCGACAGAAAGAGACTCCAAATCAAAAAAAAAAAAAAAAAGATAAGAAGAAGAAAAATGTCATTGGTATTTCTGATAGGAATTGCATCGAATCTGTAAATTGCTTTAGGTAGTATGGCTATTTTAACAATATTAATTCTGCCTGTTTATTAGCAGTGATATCTTTCAATTTGTTAGCATCCCTTTCAATACCTCTTATCAACATTTGTAATTTTCCTTGTAGAGACCATTTATGTCCTTTGTTAAATCCATTCTTAGGTGTTTTTTTTTTTTGTAAATGTTATAAATGTGATGTTTTCCTTATTTTTTTCAGATAGTTTGCTGTTACGATTTTAAAATGCTGCTGATTTTTGTATGTTGCTTTTGTATCCTGCAAGTTGTTTATTAGTTCTCACAGTTTTTGGTGGCATCTCTGGGGTTTTCTACATATTAGATCATATCATCTGCCCATAGGGACAATTTAACCACTTTTTACCAAATTGTAGGCCTTTTCTTAATTTCTCTTACCTAACACTTCCAGTCAGGACTTCTGGTATGTTGAATAGAAGAGGCAAGAATTAGCATCCTTCTCTTTTCTAGATATTAGAAAAAGTTTCAACTTTTTCTCATGAAGTGCTATATAAATTGGATGTTTGTCATGTATAGTGTCCATTTGGTTGAGGTATACCCCTTCTATACTTATTTTTTTGAGAATTTTCATTATAAAAATGTTGAATTATGTCAAATCCTTTTCTGCAGCTATTGAAATAATCATATGGCTTTTTTCCTTTATTCTGTTAATGGCATATGTCATATTTATAGATTTGTTTATGATGAACTATACTTGAAACCCTGGGATGAACCACATTTAATCAGGGTAAATGTTCTTTTCATTGTGCTGTTGGATTTGGTTTGAGTGTTGTTTTGAGGATTTTTGCATCTATGTTCATCAGAGATATAGTCCTGTAATTTTGTTTCCTTATAGCGTCCTTGTCCAGCCTTGGTATCAGGGTAAAAGTGACATTTTAAAATGAGTTTGAAAGAATTCTCTTCCTTCCAATTTTTTGGAATAATTTGAGAATTAGCATTAGTTCTTTAAAAAATATATGGTAGAATTCAGCAGCAGAGAAGCCATCCAGTCGTGGTCTTTGTTGGAAGACTTCATTACTGCTTTAACCTCATTACTTGTTATTGATCTGTTCAGGAGTCTCGTTCTTTCTTATTTAATTTTGATGTATTGCATGTGTCCAGGAATTTATTAATTTTCTCTAGATTTTCCAATTTTTGATGTATAGTTGTTCATAATAGTCTCTAAAAATCCTTTGTATTATTGTGTCATCAGTTGTAATGTCTTTTTTGTTTCTGATTTTATTTATTTGGTTCTTGTCTTGTTTTTTAGTCTAGAGAATGATTTGTCAATATTGCTTAATTTTTCAAAAAATTAACTTTACTCTGGTAAAAGTCAATTTTGAAATGTCCATGTAATGTAGTACCATGCAGGTATTCAAGATAACTAGGTATATATTTTTGTGATGCTATGTTGCAACGTTCATTGAGTGAAGAAAGGAAGTTACAGAATAACATATTCAGTATGATATCATTTGTTTACAAAAAATGAAGACAAGAAAGGAAATATTGCTTATGTATGCTTGTATATGTATTCTTTATGGAGGGATACAAAATAAATTGTTAATAATGATTTTAAAAACAAAACTGACTTTACATTTCCTATTTAGTATTTTTTAGTCTCTATTTTAATTTTGCTTATCTTTTCAAAAAACTAATTTTAATTTTGTTGATCTTTTGTATTATATATTTAATTTCAATTTTATTTATTTCTCCTCTTATCTTTATTATTTTTATCCTTCTAGTAGTTTTGGATTTGTTTTGTTCTTGCTTTTCTAATTCCTTGAGATACATTATTAAGATGTTTTAAAAAAGTTTTCTACTTTTTTGATACAGAAATTTAGTATTATAAACTTCCCTCTTATCTGCGTTTCCTATATCCCATAGGAATGTTGTATTTATATTTTTATTTGTTTCAAAAAGTTTAAATGGCACATTGGCTATACAGGAGCATGTTGTTTAATTTCCATGTATTTGTGGTTTCTAAAGGTCTTCTTGTTATTGATTTTTAGTTTTATTCCCTTGAGGCCAGAAAAACTGCTTAACATGATTTAATTTTTGTAAACTTGTTGAGACTTTTGGCCTTACATATAGTCTATCCTGGAGAATGTTTTATGTGCTGATGAGAGGAGTGTGTATTCTGCCTGAAGTGAATGAAATGTTCTATAAATGTCTGTTAGGTCCATTTGTTCTATAGAGGAGTTCAAATCTAGGGTTTCTTTGTTGATTTTCTGTCCAGATGGCCTTTCTAATAATGAGAGTGCAATGTTGAAGTCCCTTTCTATTATTATATTAAGGCCTATCTCCCCCTTTAGATCTATCAATATTTGCTTCATGTGTCTGGGTGCTTCATCGTTGGGGGCATATATATTTATAATTGTTATAGTGTCTTGATGAATTCATCCTTTTATCATTATATAATGATCTTTGTCTCTTTTCTACAGTTTCTGACTTAGACTCTATTTTATCTCATATAAATATAGCTACTTCTCTTTGATTTTGGTATACATTTGCATAGAATATCTTTTCCCATCCCTTTAAGTCTGTGTGTGACATTCCAGGTGTATGTTTTTTGCAGGCAGTGTTTCTTTAGTTGTTTTTTTTTTTTCTTCTGGTTGTTTTGAATATTCTTTGTTACTTTATTATTCTTTTTGTTGTTTATTTTTGTGGTTTGGTGTGTTTCTGTATTGATAAAGTTTGATTCTTTTCTTTTTCTCATTTGTGTATCTACTATAGCAGTGAGTTTTATACCTTCAGTTGTTTTCCTTATGGTAATTATCATCCTTTTTTCCCTAGATACAAGATTTCTTCTAGCTAGCTCAAAGGCCTTTTGAAACAAAAGACCAGAGATTCTCTCACACAAGAGTAAGAAAGTGGAGTTTATTTTAAGACTATGTATTATAAGAACTAGAAATATATTTGAGTTCTGAAGCATCTTTAAAGTCCAGTTAGTCTTTTATAGCCAAGTTGGCAGGGCTAATTTTTTCACAAAGATAAAAGGGAGAGGTATTGTGGATAAGCTGTAGAATGCTTCAAGATTTATCCAGTACAGATTTATATGGAAGCTAGCCAGGTGTCTTTAGCACTTTTACAAAATTGTGTCAAACAGTTTCTTATTTATTTTAGGGTAGCTTAAAACTTGTTTCAGCTTCTATTTTTTGCATTATTGAAACATTCTATCATCAGTGCACTTCACAACAGACTCTCTTTTACAGTCCCTTAATATGTTTTGTAACTAAATGAAATATAGAATTAACTGGACATGAGGGAGATAGTTTATGATTAAGAAGAAGTGCCATTACCAAAATTTGTAATTTTATTTAGTGTAATTATTTATAGAAAATGGACTATTATCTTGGGATTTGGTGTTAACTATTCAAATTATGATATGCACAGAGACTTAAAATTATTGTAAATACAACAAGTTATCTAATTTAGTAGAGTTAATCAGCTATTGCACAAAGTCCTTAGTCATTTTTGTAAAAATCATAGCTGGGTATAATAATCAAAGATAGAAATTATTTTCATGGTATCCATCCACATTCATTCTGTAACGATGCTGTGGGTTGTAAAAATCCTGACAAAAGGGCTGTATTTTGTGTACTTTCAAGTGACTTTTTGTGGCAAAGTGTTTACTTGTATAATTTAAAAGCAAGTTCAGGTTTAAAAACAAGTACATTTGGATATGTATATGTGAAAATCAATTTTTCACCTTAGGATTTTAGAACTAGGTTCAATGACTATCTATTCTTTCAATGCTCAATGGCTTCTATTTTGTATATATATTTACCTTTACATGCCTGCCTAACAAATCTTAAAAATCAAGGCTGTTACAGTGTGTTAGGTTTTAATATTCTGTATAGTCATATGAATTGCTTTCAACTAGTTTTAGCAACAAAAATAGCATTTTACGTTTTCATTCGGTGCCTTCACATCCTCCCAATAATACACTTTTTTTTCTTCTCTACCTCTTCTGAAATGGGTCTACTTTTTGCCAACTAAACAATAAAGAACATGTTTTAAGTATTGTTTTCCTTCACCTCAACTTTGGCCCAGACTGTTTTCTCAACTCTGATTATTATTCATGAATTTGTTCATGGGTTTGTTCTTACTTTTGAATTTTCCTCAGCTTTCTTTTGCTATTCTCTTTAATATGTGCCATTAACACATATATGTAAATACTTAAATTCTTTCTTTAGAAAGAATAAAATTGTGTTTTCTGCCTACTTTGTTAACAGTCTCTGAATATTCCCTGCCAGACACTGTGGCCATGGTAGGTTTTTAAAAACCTGTGGGAATGAATGACACCTGGTAAGCAGGTGTTCTCTGAGCTGATTTTCCACTGTGCCCATTGTTGATACCCTTGCTTTATGACCTGGTTTCTGACCTCAGATATTGGCTACTTTCTAAGACTCTGCTTAACTTTGATGCCAGTGTGTCCCTTGATCTGACTTTCCTCTTAAATTTTTGCTATCTTGAACGGGTTTTTGTGGATAACCCCTTTCTTGTTTTTGAACTCTAGTAAATTAAACTCCGCATAGCTAAATGATGACATATCCCTAACCTGGAGCTTTTACCAAGCAGCAGTTCTTTTTGGATCTCTCCTATTGAGGACTCTCTTTTTTCCCCAGGGCAGTCATTATGATTAATTCACAGGATCACAGGAGAGGACGTTTTAAGTCCATTTAGGTATCTGGAATGTAAGACTATCCTGTGGAATAGTGGGATAAAACGTGTAAAATGCTCTCACAGGCATGCTTTATCTGTGAGGACCTGAGAGCAGAAAAGCTTTGGTAATTAATTTGATAGGTTCTGGGATGGGTATTGGACTTGGTGGTGATAAGTGAAGAGACTGTTATTTGAATGTGAAGAGAGCTGTATGTGCTTTTCCATCTCTGAGCAGGGAGTGTAAAATCTATTTAGAGATGTAGCCATCAGCCAAAAGTGAGAAGTCTCTTAAAACAAGCAAAAAAGGCACTGCTAATAATTTTGATTCCTGCACCAAGTGCTCTATAAAAGTGGTGCTAAAAATGCCACTCTTAGCAAATTGTATTTCACTATAATTTAAAGCATGTTACAACTTCTTCAAGTGATAAAGCTAGAGAACAAAGTGTTTGAGTATGTTTAATATGGGGATTTACATTTGAGTTAACTAAGCTAAAAAAAAAATCCCCATAGAATTGAAATTATTGATAACTTATGTGATTACCATGGAGGCTTATTGGGATTCAGCATGAGAATACTACTTCCTAAGATGCAAAGAAATGTACATTATTGACATTAGATAAATCCATATAGAAGATATGTGGATCCTACTGGCCCTTAAATATTTACTTTTTAAAAAGTTACTGTTCTGTCCATTCTTGAGGTGGAGATGGCTGTGGCTATGGTGGTGATGCTGCGAGGGGGTCTCCTGCCCCAGGCAGGCCAGCTGCCTGCCCTCCAGACTGTCTGCTATGGCTCCAAGGCTGTTACCTGTCACCATCGTGTGATGCACTTTCGGCAACAGAAGCTGATTGCTGTGACTGAATATATCCCCCAGACACCAGCCGTCAACCCAACATGTCTGCCATCTCCTCCCGGCCCCCAACAGGAGGCATCACTGGTAGCCCTAGAACTTACCACAGAGGGAGAAAGGTTGCCAGGAGAAGTGACAGCTGATGTGCCCTTGGTTATTGCTTTCCAATTTCAGGAGAGGGGCCTCATCAGGCTTCTCCACCAGAAGTTAGCAGCAGTTTTCCAGGACAACGAAATGATAACTGTTTGCCAGAAGGTGGCTCTGAGCACAGAGGACAAGCTTCTTATGCAACACCAGCTGCGGAAATGCAAGATCCTGATGAAGGTCTTCCCCAACCAGGTACCGAAGCCCTTCCTGGAGGATTTCAAGTGCCAAAATCTGCTGCCCCTTTCTGTGGGGCACAACGTACTGCTGGTCAGTGAAGAACCCAGGGTCAAGGAGATGGTCCGGATCTTAAGGACTGTGTCATTCCTGCCGCTGCTTGGTCGCTGCATCAGTGACACCATCCTCAGCAGGCAGGGCATTATCAACTACTCCAATCTCCCCAGCCTGCCCCTGGCACGGGGGGAGCTTGTAGTAGGCCTCATCCGCCTCACCGCCCAGACCCACTCCCTGCTCCAGCACCAGCCCCTGCAGCTGACCACCCTGTTGAACCAGTACATCTGACAGCAACGCGAGAAGGATTCTGTTTTGTCAGTCAATGGGAAGCCAGATCATCCTGACCCTGTTCCGGACTCTTACCCAACCTGGTTAGCCAGCCCTGCCCATAAATACACTGTCCGATTGGCTGTGCTGTCTACCATGGGAGATGTGGAAGAACTTGGGGTGGGGGAGTGCGTTTGTCACTGGGCTTTACTAACACTGGACAATATCACTCCCACACTGGGGGAGTCATATTATCAGGTATAGGGTCACTTGGAGATGCAGAGGATTCCATTTCAAATGGAGGCTGTCAGTCACTGGTTTTGTCCTTAGTTTTCCTAACTCGGGACCCAATAGGAGCAAAGGTCCAAGGCAGAGAGGCTGAAAAGATAAAGGCTATTACCCCCTGCCTCCTTGGTCACTGCCCCTTGCTGCAAGGGTTTCTGAGCCCACTCCCTTGGGGCACAAACTGCCACTGCCACAGTAGCTCAACCAAGCAGTCGTGCTGAGGATAGTACCTGGTGAGAGCCTGCTGTGTGCCAGGCTTTGTGCTGAGCGCTGTACCTGCGTTAGTTCCTTTATTCCTGACCACGTTGTACCCATTTCACAGAGAAGAAGCAGAGAAGTAGCTTGCACAAGGTCATGCAGTTAGTAAGTGGCAGAACAGGGACTTGAACCAGGCCCTCTCTGCTCTGAAGACCGCATCCTGAATGTCTACACTAGAGCTTCCTCATCAGGTTACCCAGAAGTGGGTCCCATCCACCATCCAGGTGTGCTCAGATGTTAGTTCTCCACCCTCGGGGTGTGCCATGCTATGGAAAGTTTGGGAGCACTGCTTTATGATAAAACAAAATGCATTCTACTTTCTCTATTTTGTGGTTTACATGGTTGTCCTTCCTGTATATTTATTCTCAGGGACTTCTCTGTCTTCTGACTTTCCTCACTCTCACTTCCCGTCCTAGGAAAATCCTCTTCCCCTGTACCTGTTCCCACAAATGGCATCCCTCGCATGCTTGCCCTGTGAAAGGCAGCTGACAGCTGTGCCCACTAGCTAACATTTCTCTGGTGGTTCTGAACAAAAGGGCTGGGGGGAAACTAGGATTCTCAGTTAATGGGGGATTCTGAGGGCTCTAGAGTAGGAGGCCTCATGCAAGTCTCCTGAACCAGAAATTCCTAACAAAGGAGATTGGATGTTTAACTCAGAAAACAAACAAACAAACAAACAAAAAACCAAACAACAACAACAAAGTTACTTGTTTGACACTTGAAATGAGTTATGTCTAAAAGAGCAAATAAGGTATAAACTCTTAATTGGGGGTTATATTTCAGTGTAAGATGTGTATATTAAAGTCTCTTGATGTATAGACTAACTTTTTATTAATTGACCACTGTCCACAAGTCATAGCAAACAGCTGCTTGCCACAGAAATGGAACTACTGCAAATTCTGGAAATGTCGCCACCTTGAGAAGATTGCTCATTGGAAGATATTAAATTGCCGGTTTACTTACAACACCTGGGGATGTTTCTTCATTGGAAAATACCTAACTTAAAGTAAATTAAATTAATTCATACTCTGTTTAGTTTCAAAAAGTGTAAAGTCAGCATTGATGTAACTTTTCTGTAACTTAGGATAATTCAAAGTTGCCTAAGGAGACAAAGTGCATCCATCGTGGAACCACCTCTGTGCCATCTGCTGACGTTTACGAGTAATCACCAGAATCATTCACATTTCTGTAAGCAATATTCTTCTACACTGGGAAAGAAGTCCGGGCTGCACTTAGCCAACTTCTTGGCAGTTGTGAAAAACGTAGTAATCAGAGTAGTTGTCAGGCACCTTGATTGAACGTCTCCTTGTGACTATTTTGCATACGCACATTATGCTCAGTGATTATCATTTGGGAGGAAAGGTTAAGGCGAATAAGTTAGCATTTAGACTACTGATTAAAAAGAAAGAGAAGATTATTGCGGGAAGTCAGGGACCCCGAATCGAGGGACTGGCTGAAGCCATGGCAGAAGAACATAAATTGTGAAGATTTCATGGCTTCTGTCAGGGTGGATTTCCCTGATAGAAGATCTTGCCAATGAGTCAAAGAAAGGGTTTATCTAATTAACTTGCTGTTTTGCCCTGTGCCTCAGACTGTAGTCAGCACACACACTGCCACAAAGACAGAACAGCATGGAGGAGGTCTTTTTTTTTGGTCCCTTTTGATCACTGAAGAGCCTCTATTTACATATTGAGAGATCCGATAAACTCTGATTGTGTATGTGCAGGTAGGTTGGGGTGTTTTGTCATAAATACCACAAAAACATTTATTCTAGTGAGATTCTGAAGGGAATATCATGAAAATAAACTATCTCTGCTATTTCTCATGCTGATCTGTCAATGGTCTTGAAATTGAGAAAAATGAGATTTGAAAGGAAGCAATGGGAGAAGTTGGAGAAGGCAATTGGGGATGAGGGACAAGGAAAGGATAATATATCAACAAGTCAGAGTGATGGAAGGGTCCTAACAAAAATTTAATGGAAGAGAGTCCAAGAAAAGGAGAAATTAGAGAAACAAAGATAAATGGACAGATAAGAAATATTTGGTGCCATTAAAAAAATCAGGATTCAAACTTTGTTTTTTCTTTTGTTGATTATTGTGAGCACTTTCTGTGCACCAGACACTGTACTAAATGCTTGGTCTTTTAATTTATTATTATATTTTCTTGTTACAACCATATGAGGAAGCAATGAAGCTAATAGTGTTTGTTTATGTATTGTATTATTTGTTTAGAGACAGGGTCTTGCTTTGTTGCCCAAGCTGGAATGCAGTGGTGTGTTTATAGCTCTTTGCAGCCTCAACCTCCTGGGCTCAAGTGATCCTCCCACCTAAGCCTCCTGAGTAGTTGGATCTACTAGTGTGTGCCACCATGCCTGGCTGACTTTTAAACTTATTTATCTTTGTATGTTGCCTAGGCTGGTTTGGAACTCCTGAGTTCACGCAATCCTCCTACCTCGGCCTCCCAAAGTGCTGAGATTACAGGCATGAGTCACTATGTCTGACAACTAATAATGTTAAATGTGTGAACCCTAGAGCTTGAATATCTGGGTTTGAATGCCTGAGGTGCCACTTACTGGCTTTGTGATCTTGGGCGTAGTAAACTTTCCGTATCCCAGTTTCTTCATCTGTAAAATGGTGATAATAATAATAATGGCATATACTTAATAAGGATATGGTGAGGATTAATAGGCTGATGAGGATTAATTGGGTTAATAGGTGCGTGAGGATTAATATACAGAGCATTTAGAGCAGAGCCTACACACGGAAGCACTCAATGAAAGTTGACCACTGTTATTATTTTATTTTTATTAGTATTCCAGTTTAATAGTTGATGCTTATAAAAGTCAAGGCACATTCTCAGGGGTCTTAATGAGTGTCAAATCCAGGTGAATTTGTCTTAAAGATCCATGCTTTTAATTCATATTTTCTGTATTAGTCTGTTCTCATGCTACTATGAAGAAATCCCTGAGACTTGGTAATTTATAAAGAAAAGAGTTTTAATTGACTCGCAGTTCTGCATCGCTGGGGAGACCTCAGGAAACTTACAATCATGGTGGAAGGCAGCTTTTCACAGGACAGCAGGAGAGAGAATGAGAGCTAGCAGGGGAAATACCAGATTCTTATACAACCATCATATCTTGTGAGAACTCACTCACTATTATGAGAACAGCAGGAGACTGCCCCATGATTCAATTACCTTTCACTGAGTCCCTCCCATGACACATGGGGATTATGGAAACTATAATTCAAGATGAGATTTGGGTGGGGACCCAGTCAAACCATATCATTCTGCCCCGGCCCAACCCAAATCTCATGTGCTCACATTTCAAAGCACAATTATACCTTCCCAACAGTTCCCCAAAGTCTTAAGTCATTCTGGCATTAACTCAAAAGTTCAAGTCCAAAGTCTCATCTGAGACAAACAAGTTCCTTCCACCCATGTGCTGGTAAAATCAAACACAGGTTAGTTCCTTCCAAGAGACAATGAGGGTACAGGCACTGGGTAAATACACCTGTTCCAAGTGGGAGAAATTGGCCAAAACAAAAGGGTTACAAGCCCCAAGCAAGTCTAAAATCCAACAGGGCAGTAATTTAACCTTAAAGTTCCAAAATGATCTTTGACTCCATGTCTCACATTCAGGGCACACTGATGCAAGAGGTGGGCTTCCATCGCCTTAGGCAGCTCTGTCCCTGTGGTTTTGCAGGGTACATCCCCCCTCCCTGCTTTCATAGCTGGCATTGAGTGTCTGTGGCTTTTCCAGGTGCATAGTGCAAGCTGTTGGTGGATCTACCATTCTGGGGTCTGGAGGACAGTGGCTTTGTTTTCAGAGCTCCATTAGGCAGTGCCCAACTGAGGACTCTGTGTGGGGGCCATGACCCCACATTTCCCTTCTGCACTGCCCTAGCAGAAGTTCTTCATGAGGGCTTTGCCCCTGCAGCAGACTGCTGACTAGATATCTAGGCATTTCCATCATCCTCTGAATCTAGGTGGAGGTCCCCAAACTTCAGTTCTTGTCTACTGTGCACCTGCAGGACCAACACAATGTGGAAACTGACAAGGCTCTGGGCTGGCATCTTCTGAAGCAATGGCATGAGCTATATCTTGGCCCCTTTTAGCCATGGCTGTAGCAGTTAGGATTCAGGGCACCAAGTCCAGAGGCTGCACACAGCAGGGAGACCCTGGACCCTGGGCCTGGCCCAGGAAACCATTTTTCCCTCCTAGGCCTCTGGGTCTGTGATGGGAGGGGCTGCTGCCAAGTTCTCTGAGATGTCCTGGAGACATTTCCCCATTATCTTGGTGATTAGCATTTAATTCCTCTTTACTTTAGCAAATTTCTGCAGCCAGCTTCAATTTTTCCCCCAGAAAATGGGTTTTTCTTTTCTTCTGTATTGTCAGGCTGCAAATTTTCCGAACTTCTATGCTGTCTTCACTTGAATGCTTTGCTTAGAAATTTCTTCTGCCAGGTACCCTAAATTATCTCTCTCAAGTTCAAAGTTCCACAGAACTTTAGGGCAGGGGAAAAAAGCCATCAGTCTCTTTGTGGAAGCATAGCAAGAATGACTTTTACTCCAGTTCCCAACACATTTCCCACCTCCTTCTGAGGTCACTTCAGCCTAGACTTCATTGTCCGTATTACTATGAGCATTTTGGTCAAGGCCATTCCACAAGTCTCTAGGAAGTTCCAAACATCCCCACATCTTTCTTTATTCTTCTGAGCCCTCCAAACTGTTCCAGTCTCTGCTTGTTACCCAATTGCAAGGTCACTTTCACATTTTCAGATATCTTTACAGAATTACCCTATTCTGTGTGTACCAATTTACTATATTAGTCCATTATCATGCTGCTATGAAGAATTACCGAAGACTGCATGTTTTACAAAGAAAACAGATTTAATTGACTCACAGTTCTACATGGCTGGGGAGGCTTCAGAAAACTTACAATCATGGTGGAAGTTCTTCCACCTTCTTCACTGGGTGTCATGAGAGAGAATGACACAGCAGGGGAAATGCCAGATGCTTATAAAACTATCAGAACTTGTGAGAACTCATTCAGCATGGGGGAAACCGCCCCCATGATTCAATTACCTCCCACTGACATGTGGGGATTATGGGAACTATAAGATGAGATTTGGAGGGTTGGGGGCACAGCTAAAACATATCATACTCTAAGGAGATGGAAGACCTGGTTTGTAATTCTAATGCTAATATTAGCAGTCTCTTTTGTAAGTTACTTAAATTTTCTGATTTGGCTTGAATTCCTTCATAAAGCAGATCCTATGTCAAGGGCTTGAGAAATAGTTCCCATGTATATAGTGTATATATACATATGTATATTATCAACTATTGTAACCCAATCCAATAAAGCAGAATAAGCATGATGAATTGGGAAGAGTGAAATGGGAAGGAAGGCAGCCCATCTAAGGATGCATTTTTAAGAAGATGTCTTGGGGGGAGATGGAGGTCAAAGCTGCTCTATACAATGTGCTTCACAATCATCCATCCACGGGGATGTGTGCACCTCTCATGGGGAAGATGGAAATATTTATCTACCAGTTACTATCCTCTGTTGATCGAAGGTTGTTCCAGGGTTGTTAATGCTCTCACACTTCCAGGTTTGCTCATGACTCAGCATAGACCAAACCTCATTGGACAGAGAAGCCTGGGGCAGAAAACAAATGAGAGGCAGTTCAGCTTGAGGGTCATTTTATCAAGCTGTATCTGAGGCACCACCGATTGCCACATAAATGGCTTAAGTGACAGGCCAAGGGGATGTAAGGTGGGTTATAAAATGTATTTGGCACACTCCTTTACATTAGCACACACGTAGTTGGATTATGTAAGTTATTTGCTCTACATGTGTTGATATACATTTTCTGTTATTAGAACTATGTCAATGAGGAGATTAAATGAGATGTGTGTGAGAGTGCCCTGAAATATAAATCATGTAGAGTATAGTACTGTTCATTTTATATTAAGATCTCCAAAACTGAAGGTTAAACAGTGGTTGAACTTTTTTTGCAAACTTACCAGTTTATAGTTACTTGTGAAATCAGTACCTCCTCTTACTTTACTATATAACTGTATGTGGATTTCAGCACAAGAAAATGTGCCTTGAAGACCCAACAAGACATACATGACTAAATTCCAAATTGACATTGATGTGATCGTTGAATTGTAAAAGTCCAAATAATTAATCTCTCTAATGCCTACTCATTTGGCTACTTACTTTCTTGGATGCTCTACCCCTAATATTCCGAGGTAAAAATTAAGTAGAACAGAATAAAAGTTTATCCTAACTAGGTCAAAATGAGAGGCAGTGTGGCACTTCCTGTTCTTTAGTGGAAATCAATCTGTGTTTTCAGAACTAAAATACAACTTTGAAATGTTTAATCTAATGCGTTGTCTTCCTGCTTTATGCTTGAATTCTCACTTCTTCACTTAGCCACTAGGGGATGTTGGTCATATTGTTGAGCCTTTCTGGGCTTCAAGTTCCTCACTGCAAAATTGGAATATTAATATTTAATCCAATGAATTGTTATGAGGATAACTATAATGTCTTTGGAAGAGTTCTTGGAACTTAAAGACACTCAGTAAGGGTTCACTGCTATTATTACAATTATTATCATCATTTGCTTGACAAAGATCTGCAGCTTTATTTTCTGAGGGTTTAAATGTAATGGTTATTTCTATTAACTCAATTTAATAATGAGCTTCTCTAATCTAACATTTTATACAAAACAAAAAGACTCTGAGAGTTGTCTTAATGTCCTGACTGAGAGATATTAAATATAAAATCTTTTGACCCTTTGATGATCCTTCTGACATCAGGAAAGTACTTAGTCTTTCTAAAGTTGATTTTCTAACAGAAAAGTGATATCCCTGCCTGTATTTGTTTCAGCACTGTTATAAAGAACTACCTGAGACTGGCTCATTTATAAAGAAAAGAGATTTGAGTCACAGTTCCACATGGCTGGACAGGCCTCAGGAAACTTTCAATCATGGTGAAAGGCAAAGGGAAAGCAAGGCATGTCATCTTACATGGTGGCAGGAGAAAGGGAAAGAGAGAGAGAGTGAAGAGGAAAGCGCCACACTTTAAAACTATCAGAGCTTGTGAGAACTCGCTCACTATCATGAGAACAGTATAGGGGAAATCCACCTCTGTGATCCAATCATCTCCCACTTGGTCCCTCCCCTGACACGTGGGGATTACAGTTCTACATGAGATTTGGGTGGGGACACACAGCCAAACCATATCGCTGCCCATAACTGATTTAGAAACGACTTAAAAAGTCAAGTACCTTGAAGAGGAGTAATGATTTTAATGATAATGCTGTGTATTTATAAAAGTAGTTTTCCCCTCAAATAGTTTGATGTGCCCTTATTTTTCTTCCATTTGAGTCACATGTTCTCTGTGAAGGAGATTAGGGCACACATAGCATCTATGTAACAGATCTCTGTCTCATAGCTTTATACAAAGGACTGTAAGTGCAGCCCAATGTAATGAAGAGTTTGATTTATTTTTTTGATGATTGACTGCTGATATCTTAAGCCTCATCCCTGCCTCTTTCCCTTCTGTCCCAGTTTTGTGCACACTGATAAGAAAGACTGGATACTTCCTCCTTTGGCCCCTGTGGGAAGTTCAAATCACATAAGCCCCTGCCTGGGCACAGGAACCCTCACGCCAGCCTCAGCCCCTAACCACCATAAAAACCTCATGGCAGTCTCCTTTCCCTGTTCTTGCAAGCCATTTTCAGTTCAGCTTGGGAAGCCAGCCCTGCTTCCCAGAAAGCCTCAGGTAATTAAGAAAGCTTCTCATAGCCTGATGGTATGTGTCATCAATCTTGGCATTCCAACTGAATATATTCTTCCACTCAACAGACTGTCTCTTTACTCTGTTGATTATTTTCTTTGCTATGCAGAAACTTTCAAATTTCTAGTCCCATTTCTCTGTTTTTGTTTTTGTTGCCTGTGCTTTTAAGTCTTAGTCATAAATTCTTTGCCTAGACCAAAGTTTAAGAGAGCGTTCTCTAGGGTTTTCTCCAGCATATTCATATTTTTGGGTCTTATGTTTAAGTCTTTAATCCACCCTGAGTTGATTTTTGTATATATTGAAAGATAGGGATACAGTTTAATTCTTCTGCACGTGGTTATATATTTTCCCAGTACCATTTATTGAAAAGGGTATCCCTTTACAAGGGGTGTTCCCAATATAAATTTTTATCAGCTCTTTCAAAGATCAGTTGGCTGTAAATATGTGGCTTTATTTGTAAGTTCTGTATTCTGTTCCATTGGTCTATGTATCCGTTTTTATAGCAGTACTATGCTGTTTTGGTTTCTGTAGCCTTATTATATATTTTGAAGTCAGGTAATTTGATGTTTCCAACTTTGTTCCTTTTGCTTAGAATTGCTTTGGCTATTTGCCCAGTTGGTTATTTTCCCATTTTTTTTTTCTATTTCATTTAAGAATGATGTTGGTGTTTTGATAGCAATTGCATTGAATCTGTAGGTTGTTTTGGGGAATATGGTCAATTTAATGATATTAATTCTTATGATCCATGAGCATGAGAATTTTTCCATTTGTTTGTGTCATCTTCAATTTCTTTCACCAGTGTTTTATAATTTTCCTTGTAGAGATCTTTCATCTATTTAGTTAAATTTATTCCTAGGTATTTTACTTTTTTGGTAGCTATTATAAATCGGATTGCTTTCTTGATTTCTTTCTTGACTGGATCATTATTGGTGTGTATAAATGCTACTGATTTTTGTATGTTGAATTTGTATCTTTCAACTTCACTGAATTCATTTATCAAATTTAAGAGGTTTTTTGGTGGAGTCTTTAGGTTTTTCTAGATGTAAAATCATATTATCAGCAAAGAGGGACAATTTGAATTCCTCTTTTCTAATTTGGATGTCTTTCGTTTCTTGCTCTTACCTGATTGCTTTGGCTAGAGTTTTAGTAATATGTTGAATTAGGAGTGGTGAAAATGTGCATCCTTGCCTTGTTTCGGTTCTTAAAAAAAAAAAGTTGAAAGCCTTACAAAAAGGCTTTCAACTTTTCTCCATTCAGTATGATGCTAAATGTGGGCTTGTTGTATATGGTCTTTATTACCTTGAGGTATGTTCCTTCTATGCCTAGTTTGTTGAGAGTTTTCATTTTGAAGGGATGCCAAATTTTATCCAATTCTTTATTTCTGTCTATTGAGATGATCATATGGTTTTTGTCTTTTCTTGTGTTGATGTAATGCATCACATTTTTAAATTTGCAAATGTTAAACTATCCTTGCATCTCTGGAAAGAATCCAAATTGATTGTGAGGTGTTATATTTTTGATATGCTGTTGGATTTAGTTTCCTAATATTTTGTTAAGCACTTTTGATTCTATATTCATCAGGGATATTGGCCTGTGGTTTTCTTTTTTTGTTGTGTCCTTGCCTGGTTTGGCAACAAGGTAGATGTTGGCCTCACAGAAAAAGTTAGGGAAAATTTCCTAATCTTCAGTTTTTTGGAAAAGTTTTAGGAAGACTGGAATTAGTTCTTTGTACTTTTGGTAGAATTGGCTGTGGATCCATTTGGTCCTGGGCTTTTCTTTGTTGGGAGACTTTGTAGTACCTATTCAATCTCACATCTCATTATTGATCTGTTCAGGTTTCCTATTTCTTCCTGATTCAATTTTGGTAGGTTGTTTGTTTTCAGGAATTTATCCATCTCATCTAGGTTTTCCAGTTTGTCAATGTACAGTTGTTCATAGTAGTCTCTGATGATCTTTCGTATTCCTGTATCAGTTGTAATGTCTTTTTTTTCATTTCCGATTTTGTTTATTTGGGTCTTTCTTGAATAGTCTAGCTAGTGGTTTATACATTTTGTTTATCTTTTAAAGGATGAACTTTTAATTACTTTCTGCTCTGATCTTTATTATTTATTTCTGCGAATTTTGGCTTGAGTTGTTCTTGTTTCTCCAGTTTCTTTAGGTGCTTTGTTAGATTATTAATTTGTACTCTACTTTTTTTTGATGTAGGTATTCATTGTTATAAACTTCCCTCTTAGCAAGGCTTTTGTTATCCCACAGGTTTTGGTATGTTGTTTCAATTTTCATTTGTTTCATGAAATGTTTTAATTTTCTTCTTAATTTTTTTTTGTTTACCCAATGGTCACTTCAGGGAATGTTGTTTAATTTCTGCATATTTGTAGTTTTCAAGGCATTGATTTCTAATTGTATTCCCTTGTGGCCTCAGAAGATACTGAATATAATTAAAATTTTAAAAATTCATTGAGACTTGTTTTGTGGCCTACCGTATGATCTATCTGGAGAATGTTCCATGTGCTGATGAAAAGAATGTTATTTTGAAGTTATTGGATAGAATGTTCTGCAAATGTCTGTTAAGTCCATTTCATATATTATGTAGTTTAATTCCAATACTTCTTTGTTTATTTTCTGTCTAGATAATTGGTCTAATGTTGAGAGTGTGGTGTTGAAGTCCTGCTATTATTGTATTGCTGACTATCTCTCTATTTAGATCTAGTAATATGTGCTTTATGAATCTGGGTGCTCCAGTGTTGGTGGCATATGTATTTAGAATTGTTATATCACCTCGCTGTATTGATCCCTTTATTGTTATATATATGTGATATATATATGTGATATATATGTGATATATATGTGAGATATATATGGGAGAGATATATATTATCTATCTATCTATCTGTCTGTCTATCTATCTATCTATCTATCACAGTTTCTTTATCCACTGATTGATGGGCATTTGGGTTGGTTCCATGATTTTGCAATTGTGAATTGTGCTGCTATAAACATGTGTGTGTATATGTCTTTTTCATATAATAACTTCTTTTTCCCTAGGTAGATACCCAGTAGTACGATTGTTGGATCCAATGGTAGTTCCACTTTTTGTTCTTTAAGGAATCTCCACACTGTTTTCTATAGTGGTCGTACTAGTTTACATTCCCACAAGCAGTGTAGAAGTATTTCCTGATCACTGCATCCATGCCACATCTACTGTTTTTTGATTTTTTTGATTGTGGTCATTCTTGCAGGAGTAAGGTGTTATTGCACTGTGGTTTTGATTTGCTTTTCCCTGGTTATTAGTGATGTTGAGCATTTTTTCATATGTTTGTTGGCCATTTGTATATCTTCTTTTGACAATTGTTTATTCATATCCTTAGCCCACTTTTTGATGGGATTATTTGTCTTTTTCTTACTCATTTGTTTGAGTTTGTTGTGGATTCTGGATATTAGTCGTTTGTCAGATGTATAGACTGTGAAGACTTTCTCCCACTCTGTGGGTTGTCTGTTTACTCTGCTGACTGTTCCTTTTGCCATGCAAAAGTTCTTTAGTTTAATTAGTTCCAGCAGTTTATCTTTGTTTTTATTGCATTTGCTTTGGGACTCTTGGTCATAAAATCCTTGCCTAAGCTAATATCTAGAAGTGTTTTTCCAATGTTATCTTCTAGAATTTTTGTAATTTCAGGTCTTAGGTTTAAGTCCTTAATCCATCTTAATTTTTGCATAAAGTGAGAGATGAGGATCGTTTCATTCTCCTGCATGTGGCTAGCCAATTACCCCAGCACCATTTGTTGAATAGGGTGTCCTTTCCCCACTTCATGTTTTTGCTTGCTTTGTTGAAGATCAGTTGGCTGCAAGTATTTGGGTTTATTTCTGGGTTCTCCATTCTATTCCACTGATCTATGAACCTATTTTTACACCAGTACCATGCTGTTTTGGTGACCATGGCCTTATAGTATAGTTTGAAATCAGGTAGTGTGATGTGTCTAGATTTATTCTTTTTGCTTAGTCTTGCTTTGGTTATGCAGGCTCTTTTTTGTTTCCATATGAATTTTAGAATATTTTTTCTAATTCTGTGAAGAATGATGGTGGTATTTCGATGGAGATTGCATTGAATTTGTAGATTGCTTTTGGCAGTGTGGTCATTTTCACAATATTGATTCTACCCATCCATGAGCATGGGATGTGTTTCCAC
Organism: Mandrillus leucophaeus; assembly: GCF_000951045.1. NCBI lineage: Eukaryota > Metazoa > Chordata > Mammalia > Primates > Cercopithecidae > Mandrillus > Mandrillus leucophaeus. The sequence continues at coordinate 1,777,545 of NW_012101266.1, read as the reverse complement.
TTGTTCGTGTCATCTATGATTTCTTTGAGCAGTGTTTTTTAGTTTTTCTTGCAGAGGTTATTTGCCTCCTTGGTTAGGTGTATTCCTAAGTATTTTAATTTTTGCAGCTATTGTAAAAGGGGTTGAGTTTTTGATTTGATTCTCTACTCGGTCAGTGTTGCTGTATAGAAGAGCTACTGACTTGTGTACATTAATCTTGTATCCAGAAACTTTGCTGAATTGTTTAATCAGTTGTAGGAGCTTTCTGGAGAAGTCTTTAGGGTTTTCAAGGTAAACAATCATATCGTCAGCAAACAGTGACGGTCTGACTTCCTCTTTATGGATTTGGATGCCCCTTATTTCTTTCTCTTGTCTGATTGCTTTGGCTAGGACTTCTAGTGCTATGTTGAACAGGAGTGATGAGAGTGGGCATTCTTGTCTTGTTCCAGTTCTCAGAGGGAATGCTTTCACCTTTTCCCCATTCAGTATTATGTTGGCTGTGGGTTTGTCATAGATGGCTTTTATTACATTAAGGTATGCTCCTTGTATGCTGATTTTGCTGAGAGTTTTAATCATAAAGCAATGCTGGATTTTGTTGAATGCTTTTTCTGCATCTATTGAGATGATCATGTTATTTTTGATTTTAATTCTGTCTATGTGGTATATCACATTTATTGACTTGTGTATGTTAAACCACCCCTGTATCCCTGGTATGAAACCCACTTGGTCATTGTGGATTATCTTTTTGATATGTTGTTGGATTCAGTTAGCTAGTATTTTCTTAAGGATTTTAGCATCTATGTTCATTAGGGATATCAATCTGTAGTTTTCTTTTTTTGTTATGTCCTTTCTGGCTTTGGTATTAGACTGATGCTGGCTTCATAACATGAATTAAGGAGGGTCTCTTCTTTCTCTGTCTTGTGGAATAGTGTCAAAAGAATTGGTACCAATTCTTCTTTGAATGTCTGGTAGAATTCTGCTGTGAATCCTTCTGTCCTGGATGTATTTTGGTTGGTAATTTTTAAATTACCATTTCAATTTCACTAGTTGTTATTAGTCTGTTCAGGGCATCTAAGGCATCTAATTCTTCCTGATTTAAGCTAGGAGGGTTGTATTTTTCCAGGAATTTATGCATGTCTTCTAGGTTTTCTAGTTTATATGTGTAAAGATGTTCATAATAGGCTTGAATGATCTTTTGTATTTCAGTGATGTCAGTTGTAATATCTCATGTTTTGTTTCTTAGTGAGGTTATTTGGATTTCTTCTCTTCTTTTCTTGGTTAATCTTGCTAAGAGTCTGTCAATTTATTTATTTTTTAAATAATAAAGATTTTTGTTTCATTTATCTTTCTTTTTTTTGTTAGTTTCAATTTCATTTAGTTCTGCTCTAAACTTGGTTGTTTTTTCTTTTGCTGGGTTTGGATTTAGCTTGTTCTTATTTCTCTAGTTCCTCGAGCTGTGACCTTAGAATGTCAGTTTGTGCTCGTTTAGTCTTTTTAATGTAGGCGTTTAGGGCTATGAACTTTCCTCTTAGCACTACGTTTGCTGTATCCCAGAGGTTTTGGAAGGATGTGTCATTATTGTCATTCAGTTTGAAGAATTTTAAAATTTCCATCTTGATTTCATTTTTGACCCAATGCTCATTCAGGAGAAGGTTATTTAATTTCCATGTATTTTCATGGTTTTGAAAATTTCTTTTAGGATTGATTTCCAGTTTTATTCCACTGTGGTCTGAGAGAGTGCTTGATATAATTTCACTTTTCTTGAATTTATTGAGGCTTATTTTATGGTCTATCATATGGTGTATCTCAGAGAAAGTTCCATGCACTGTTGAATAGAATATATATTCTGCGGTTGTTGGATAAAATGTTCTTTATATATCTGTTAAGTCCATTTGCTCCAGGGTATAGTTTAAATTCATTGTTTCTTTGTTGACTTTCTGTCTTGATGATCTGTTTAATGCTGTCAGTGGAGTATTGAAGTCCCCCACTATTGTTTTGTTGCTGTCTAACTCATTTCTTAGGTCTCTTGTAATTGCTTTATAAATTTGGGAGCTCCAGTGTTAGAGGCATATATGTTTAGGATTGTGATATTTTCCTGTTGGATAAAGCTTTTTATAATTATGTAATGTCCCTCTTTGTCTCTTTTGTCTGATATAAGAATAGCTACCCCTGCTTGCTTTTGGTGTCCTTTTGCATGAAATGCCTTTTTCTACTCCTTTACTTTAATTTATGTGAGTTCTTATGTGTTGGGTGAGTCTCCTAAAGACAGCAATACTCTTTTTGTGATGAATTTCCCAGGTGTTCTTTGTGCTGCTTGTATTTGGATGTCTAGGTCACTAGCAAGGCCGGGGAAGTTTTCCCTGATTATCCCCCCAAGCCACTAACCTCCTGAATTCTTTTTCAGGTAAATCAGGGATTTCTTCTTGGTTTGGATCCATTGCTGGTGAACTAGTGTATTATTCTGGCAGTGTTGAAGAACCTGGTTTTGTCATATTACCAGGGTTGGTTTCCTGGTTCTTTCTCATTTGGGTAGGCTCTGTCAGAGGGAAGGTTTAGGGCTGAAGGCTATTGTTCAGATTCTTTTGTTCCATGGGGTGTTCTCTTGATGTAGTACTCTCTACTCTTTCCTATGGATGTGGCTTCCTGTGAGCTGAACAGCAGTGACTGTTGTCTCTCTTTCGGGTCTAGCCACCCAGTGTGTCTACCCAGCTTCAGACTGGTACTGGAGGTTGTCTGCATAGAGTCCTGTGATGTGAGCCATCTATGGGTTTCTCGGCTGTGGATACCTGTACCTGTTCTGGTGGAGGTGGTGCGGGGGGTGCAATGGACTCTGTGAGGGTTCTTAGCATTAGTAATTTAATGCTCTACTTTTGTGCTGGTTGTCCTCCTGACAGGAGGTGGCATTTTCCAGAAAGCATCAGCTGTAGTAGTATGGAGAGGGAATGGAAGTGGGCAGAGCCCTAGAACCCCCAAGATTATATACCCTTTTTCTTCTGCTACCAGGATGGGTAGGTAAGGACCATCAGGTGGAGGCAGGGTTATGCATGTCTGAGCTCAGATTTTCCTTGGGCAGGTCCTGCTGTGGCTGCTGTGGGGAATTGGGGTGAGATTCCCAGGTCACTGGAGTTGTGTACCTAGGAGGATTATGGCTGCCTCTGCTGAGTCATGCAAGCTTTCAGGGAAGTAGGAGAAAGCCAGCAGTCTCAGGCCTCACCCAGCTCCCATAAAAACTGAAGGGCCACCGTCCCCCGGCCAGTAACCCTGAGTCTGTTTCCAAGTGGATGGTGAGATGGGCTTGAAAATTTGCCCCAGGCTAACCGCCTCTCAGCTGCAGAAAAAAAAGAACTTGGTTCTTTCCCCACCTGGGGAGTGTGCCCTCCCCTGAGTTCTGTCCAGGAAACTTCTCACCCCGTTCAAATTGTTACAAAGTTCAGCTAGAGATTTCCTTCACCCTGTGGAGTTTTGTCCCCTGCTCCTCTGGCCACCCACCTGATAGATCCCTGTGGTGCTAAGCAGAAATGGCCTGCTAGGGAACCCAGTGAGCTTCTAGGGCCTTTCTGCTGCTTCCTCTACCCCTGTATTTCATTCGACTCTCTAAATTGACTCAGCTCCAGGTAAAGTTGGAACCTTCTCCCACAAACAGACCTTGAGCTTCTCCAGTGGGGGTGTGTGTTTGGGAGAAGAGGGTCTCCCTTTCCCACTTCCACAGTTGGGGCACTCACAGTATTTGGGGTGTCTCCTGGGTCCTGCAGGAGCAGTCTGCTTCCTTCAGAGGGTCTGTGGGTCCTCTTAGAATTGCTGGTTTGTTCTTGCAGTTGATCTGGAGCTAAAATTCACAATGTGAGCCTCCACATGCCGCTCTGTCTGGAGCTGCAGTCTAGTCCTGCCTCCCATCTGCCATGATGACCTGTTATTCTCTGTTTGGTTCTTTTTTCAAATATCTTTCTTTTTGGTAAATTTCTCATTTATATTCTGAATTGTTTTTCTTATTTCTTTGTATTGGTTTTCAGAATTCTCTTTTATCTATGTTTCTTTAAAATCAATATTTTAAATTCTTTATCTGGATTTCAAAAATTTCTTTTTGATTAAATCTATTAGCTGGGCTTGATGGCTCACACCTGTAATCCTAGCACTTTGGGAGGCCAAGGGGGGCGGATCACAAGGTCAGGAGATCAAGACCATCCTGGCTAACACAGTGAAACCCGGTCTCTACTAAAACTACAAAAAATTAACCGGGCATGGTGGCACACACCTGTAGTCCCAGCTACTCAGGAGGCTGAGGCAGGAGAATTGCTTGGGAGGCGGAGGTTGCAGTGAGCTGAGATCGTGCCACTGCACTCCAGCCTGGGTGACAGAGTAAGACTCCATCTCAAAAAAAAAAAAAAAAAAAAAAATCTATTGCTGGAAAATCTTTGTGTTACTTTGGAGGTTTCTTATTTCCTTGCCTTTTCATGCTCCTTGTGTCCTTACATTGATCTTACATTGATATCTGTGTATCTGGTGTAACAGTCACTTCTTCCTATTTTTGAATTTACTTGGAAAGAGGAGGACTTTTTCCTGAAGTTGTAGCTACAGTGTGGTTGGGTAGGGTATTTTAGCTTTTATTCAGGTTGCATACAGTAGTGCAGTCACCGTATGATTTCTTTGTCTATAAATAGCATTAGTGGCATCTGTGATTTCCTCATTGGGTGAGAGTGCAGTTATTAGTGGAGGCTGTGGTGAAGTTGTGCTGGGGATCGGGATGCCCAGTGAAGCAGGGATTGGGGTGCCCAGTGAGGCACTGTTTGGGTCCCAGCAGTTGCAGTAGTGGGGTGAGTGTGCCTATCATTTTGCCCAGGGAAGTGTATTCTGGAACTCATGTTGGTGGTTACTGGCAGGCTGAGTTTTGGGTCTCATGGTGGCTTGCTTGGATGCTGGTAGTGGCAGTGGTGGACCAGGGGGGTGGATGGGTTCTTAGGCTCCTGGGAAGCTGGCATAGCATTGGTGGTGGCAGTAGTGGCGGAGGGACAATTTCATGCTGTGATGAGCTGGGCAGGCCAGTGTCTAGGCCTTTTAGTTGGTTCCTGCAGGTAGGTGCCATCTGAGGTGGTAGTGACTATGTGTTTAGGCCCAACCTCACGTGCTCAGGAGGAGTGCTCAGGCCCCAAAGTGCTGGATTGGGTTGGGCAGTCCCCAGCATTCCCAGCTATATGCTCTGTCTTGGAAGGGGTATGAAACTAGGCTGGGTGGGTTTGTGCTCAGGTCCGCAATGGTGAAAGCATGCATCAGCTGTTGTGGGTGGAGATGGGGCAATTCCCAGGCAGGCAGAGTGTTCAGGTGGGGGGTGGTAGCAGCTGTGTTAAGACTCTGCCACTGGAAGGGATGAAGTCATCCTCAGTGGACACAGCCTAGTCTGTTGGGTGGGAAACACATGTTTCTCTAATGCCACGGTCCCAGCAGGGCTCACCCACCAGCCCTTGCAGTGGTAGACTGTGTCTAGCTTGGGTTCCCACTCTGGCTGCAGGAACCTCGACTTAGGTGGCGACCAAGTTCCAGTGGCAACTTACACCCCACTCATGTCCCAGTCTCCATCCTGGCTCTGCTCACTTCTCAGCACCAGCAGCTGCAGCGCATGCCTTGTCTGCTTCTTCTCCTTGGCTGCAGCAGCATTCCCAGCTCACTCCTCAGTTCCAGCAGTGACAGCCCAAGTTTCCCTAATGCTTCGTATCTGGCACTACTGGGTCCTAGGACAGCATGCAGTCTGCCAAAGGCTAGGTTTGAAAATGGCTCCTTGCTATAAGCCACTTAGATCTCAGAAAGGGTGTGAGGACCCAGTGTGAGCTCCCTCCCTGAAGTAGTTCCATCCCATGTTCTCCTGGCAGCTCCATATGTTAATTTCAGGGGTTGGAAGGGTTGAGAGTTCTCTTGTGGCTAGGTTTGCACAATTCTACAGTGAGGATGTGGGCCACTGGAGCTCTGTCACCTACGCTTTCCCAGCTCCCAGCCAATCCTGGCCAGGCAGGCTGCCTCTCTCCCTTTTAATTCCCTGTTTTTGGTGCTTTCTGTTACTTCTCTGTTGAATTCCAGTGTTTCCCCTTGGATAATGTATTCAAAGTGTGACTGTCTATACATTATTTTGGTTCTTCTAAGTGCAGGGGGTGGGCATGAAGTACTTCTAGTCAGCCATCTTGAAGTACCCTCCTCATTGAGAGGTGTTTATTGTTCTGTCTTTAAACCTTTTTTTTTTTTTTTTTACAGATTAAAAAATAAAAAATTATGGTTAAAAGCCTAAGATAAGCCGCAACAGAAACAATGACAAATGAACTACAGAGGAGTGCTGATAGCACCAAAATTTCTATGTTACTTTCTCTGAAAGTTTAATAGATGTCAACAGAATGCAATGCTTGTGTTTGTGTCTGGCAATTATTCTTAATGTATAAAATAAGGAGCAATTATTATTATGTCAAAAGAGCTACTGCATAACAACCTGTGTTCATTAATCAATGTTATATTCTTCTACCACTGGCATCTATCTGAATTACTGTGCCCGGAAAACATAGTAAATATATGCTCTCTGCCTACAAGGATAAATAGACAACTGACTTGGAAATCAAAAGATTTATGATTGCTGCAAACTCTTTATTGTGATATCTCATTAATATCAGATTTGATTTGAGAGCATCATGCTTGAACTGCAAGCGAACCCTGACTTTTATGATTGGAGAGACATATGCGAGACTCACCTGTGATTAACATCTCTGCTCAAATAAGAGCAACTGCTTGAGGATGACATTTCTGAGTTGTTCAGCTTGTCGTTATTTCATCTGAAAACAGCAGTAATTCTTTGTCCTGCTCCCATGCCCCAAGAAAATAATTGGTGTGCTCATTATCTTTTAAGAGCCTGAAGGAATTTATCTTATTAAGACTATGGGAAAATGAATAGTTATCCAGCTCTGTTTGACTTTGTAAAGCCTTTTCGCAAGTTGTTATACTGCCCTGTGCCAAATCTTTTTCCGTTTCTGTAGTACCTTTTTTTTTTTTTTAAAGATGACAAGTTATTGTTCTTTTCCTTTGCTGGAAGACTCCCTGTATGAAGAGGGATTGCCACCGAGTGTAGTATTATAAATTTAGGGTAAAACATTTGTAAGAGAATGCTCCAGCATTACATATTCCATCCTTGGCCCATGTGAAATGAAGCTATTACCATGATGTTATGTGTTTGTTGACATTTATTACATAGCATTTTTGTGTAATTTCTTGTTTGCTTGCAAAAATGCTTCTTGAATTTCAGTCTTTATTTTACAACAAATCATTTTTCTATGGTAGAGAACATAGCTTGCTCTACATAAAAATGAAAACCCACAAGACATTTTAATGTACACCATGAATTTAAGCAATATGAGTTTTGGGATATTTATCTCTGAAAACTAGAAAAATTCTCTTGAATACATACTTTAAAAATGAAACCGAATGGTTATCTCAATATTATTTGAGAATTTCCAGATGCTTACAATAGAGAAGCCTAAAATTCAGATTCAGAGGACATTGGTTTTTATCCTGACTTTGCCACCAGACATGTGCAGCTTTTGCACAGACTTCCGGGCTTCTCTAAATTACAGGTGTGTGAAATAGGTAATTTCCACCATGTAGGGGTCTTGTAAGGGCAAAATTATAATGATATCTATCAATGAGTCTGGAAGTATTAAGCATCTAATATATGCTATTTGAATTTGATTATTATGAACCCCTTAAAACAGATAAGGAAGCTGAGGCTCACAGTCATTAAGTAGATCATCCAGGGTCACCAAGTGGTAACTGGCAAAGCTGATCAAAGTCATCTAAAGTCCATGCTCTGATACTGCCTCCCTACTTCCTCAAACAACTCCCAAGAGAATTACTAACACCCAGATAATTAGTATGGAAAGAGAATTCACACCTTGCCAAATTGTAGCTAAGCAAGTAGTTTTACCTTTATCTAACAGGGTGCTTAGAAGTAGGCAGTGCTCTTCTTGGTTCGTGGAATCAACAATTTTAGGGTTGGGAAGCATCTCTGTAGATGGTCTTTCCTATTCTGCATAATCACAAGGTAGGGGCTACATCTACCATTGTTGAATCTATGATTTTGGGAGGAAGAGAAGGGCAAGAGCAGTAAGTCATGTTGGTCCTTTTGACCAGGAAAAGAGAAGAGAGGATTTTCCAGAAGTTCCAGTGGACTTCTGCTTGTACATCTCTGGCAGAACTGTGTCGGATGACTTGCTTTCACTGCCATGGAGGTTGGAAAGGGAATGTTTAGCTTTCCCAGCCTCTTCCATGAAGTAGGGCAAGGGAAGGAAGGGTTAGGAATGAGATTGAGGTTAACTAAAAATGATACCTGCCGCAGGGGGTTTTTTGAGGAAATAGGGAGGCAGTATCAGAGCATGGACTTCAAATGACCTTGATCAGCTTTGCCAGTTACCACTTGGTGACCTTGAATGATCTACTTAATGACTCTGAGCCTCAGCTTCCTTATCTGTCTTAAGGGGTTCATAATAATCATCTTTCAGGGTTGTTGTAAAGACTAGAATATATATTATAGACATATTATATAAAATGTTACATATATACATATGAATATATATCTCCAGTATCTGGTGCATTGCAACTAGGCAATAGATTGTAATTAGAGGAAAAATACTTTCCAAAAATTACATTTCTATTGTGATGATCACTTAGAGTGGATATAATTTATAATGAGTTAAACTTCTATTGATATTTAAATGTATAAAATTAAACAACATTAATTGGGAGGTATAGAGAAAAACTTTCTAAATGAGATAGGAAATCCCAAGTCCCAAGGAAAAGGTAGACATGATTGTAAACTGTTCTGAGGTGATACTGGAACTTTCTAGTTTGACTTATGTGCTCTAGATAGGAATCTTTGTAATGGTTCCTTCGAGAGGTGATATTGAATCTTCATTAGCAGGTTTGATAATTGTAAATAAGTTATTTAAAAGTGATTACTGGAATCATGTATTAGTGGAGTCAGTTTAAGTTTAGTTGATTTAGGAGAGTGCCTCTTTAGAACATTCTACTGGGCTGAATTTTCTGTTTGAAGAATTAAATAATTGAAGCATTCCAATTATATTGGCTGTAAAAGACATTTGAAATAAAAGTATTAATTCCTTTACATCTTTTGAGACAACATCTATCAATCTTTTGGAATAACGTTTATCAATAGGAGATAAGGTATAGATTTGACCCCTTTTGAAATAGGTATAGGTTAACACTAAACATTTTCTGTGAATGAGGCCACTTGACTCTTAGTAAATGAGCAGTCTCTACAAGCTAGGAGTGCCAGATAAAATATAGGATGCTCAGTCAAACCTGAATTTCAGATAACAATGGATGCTTTTTTACTACAAGAATGACTGCCATATTGCATGGGGCTTGCTTATACTAAAATAGTGTTCATTGTTTATCTGAATTTGAAATTTAACTGGGAAGCCTGTATATATATTTCCTTCATTTGGCAATTTTACCTCAAGCAGATTCTAAAAGCTGCTTAAGTCAGCTGCAGGAACGTAAGTGTGTCCTCCAGAGTCCAAAGAGGAAACACGCCTGTAATGATGCATCATCATACCATTTTGCTTTCCCTGCTTTTCTCCAATAACAAATTGGTCTTCCTTTATGCATCCAAGGGTGACAAAACCAAAACTCTGTGTGAATTGGTTACCTTGTTAGCTGATGAACAGTTCTTTGTTATAATCAATTTGATTTTTTATGAACTTGCTAGGTGAGAAAACAACAGGATGGGATGGGTAGGGGGACACACAAAATTTCTGCTCCAGATTTTAACTGCAGTTTACTCAAAACAATCATATTAAAAAGAAATGTGTAACAAAAGACATGATGAATCAAGTCAAAAAGCAAACAGTAAACTGGAAAAGTACTTGCATCACATATGAGAAAAGGAAAATATCTTTCAGATGTGAGATCTATCTTTGGTGACTGTCAGGGAAGTGTAGAATAAACAATATGATGCCATGTTTTTGCTCACCTAATTGGGAAAAAATATATAATGATGGTATCCAATGGTGATGAAGATATGGGAAAATGAACACTCACATAAAATCGCTAGTGACAATTCAAATTGCTAAAATATTTTCAGAAAGAAGTATGGAATTCTATATTAAACTATAAAATATATAAACAATTAACCTCAAATATCATCTTCTGATAGCTATCTAATAGGTAATATGGAAGTAAAATAGTATAAAAGTAAAAGCACTAGAAAATAAAGATTTATGTTCAACTAGTTTTATTGTGTCATGTGATAGTGGCAAAAAACTCCCAATTAAGGGTCAAAACAAACCTTTTCTGTAAATGAACAGATAGCATATATTTTAAGCTTTGCAGGTCATGCAGCCTCAGTGGCAACTTACCTCTACTATTGCAGTGTGAAATCATGTAAATGAATGAGTATGATTGTGTTTCAATAAAACTTCATTTACAAAAACAGGAGGCAGATCACATTTGGCCCATGGGCCATAATTTACTGACCCTTTCTTTAAGTTATAATTTAAATTTATTGGTAGAAATAGAAAAACTAGCTGCATACAACATAATCAAATTTTTGTTACAACAAATAGCTACAGCAACAACAATAAAACCTCTGTGTGTGTGTGTGTGTGTGTGTGTGTGTGTGTGTGTTTGAATGTGCTGGGAAAATGTGTGAAAACACATACCAACATGTTAACATTTATTATCTTGGAGATGGGTAGGGATAAAGAAAGACTGTTAATTTTTAAAAATAAAGCTTTTTATGGTTTTGCTACATGTTGTTAAAGAAACAACAAATAAAATCTTCACAAAACAACTGGTTTTTATAATCATCAGGAAAAGATGCTACAATCACCTTGAATTCAAATATTATATTGTCAAGTACAATGTTTAAGATTTTGATTTAACTAGGAGAATCCCCACCAAATTCAGTTATTTATGCTCAAGAGTTTCATCCCACTCATCCAGTATAATTCTCTTTCTGATATTTGCTTACGTGGCTCCAAAACAGTTAGAATATTGAGTGAACAAAAAAATTAAAATGGAAGTTCAAAAAATAGCAGAAAAACAGCAGGATTTAATGATACCAGAACTTCAACTCCCAGGCAAGTGATGTTCTCTTCTGAACGTTTCCTGCCTCTGAAGTAAAAAATATAACATAGGAAAAATTGCATCAATTTGAAGACACAGGAGCTGTGTTTCTGACAAGGCCCCACTCCAGCTAGTGTTGTGACTTGGCACGGTGCTTTCACCGGTGCTTTACATATTTATTTTCTTCAATTTAGAATTGGTGTAACACTTACCTCATAGGGTTTCAGTTGATATCTAATGAGGTAATTCATGTGAAAGCACACTATAAATACAAATTTTTATTAAGAATCACAAGTTGAAACTAGGATTGAACTCCAAGGAAGTATTTGTGAAATTAGTGTTAATTTTGGAATTTGATAATTTTTTAAAGGAATTTGTCCACTTTATCCAACTTTTCAAACTTACTAGTGTAGAGCATATAATTGTTTATTAATTGCCGATATTATGGTTTTCTACCTAAAAGAACTAGTAAAATCCAGAGACAAACTATCAGAACCAATATGAGTTTAAGAAAGTTGTTGCATACAAGAGTAACCTACCAAAATCAGTAACATTTCTCTACACCAACAAAAACCAATAGAAAACTCCAGAAAAGTAATATCTCATTTATAATTGCAATGAAATTATACAGTACTCAGGATTTAAAGTAACCTAGAATTTCTAAGAGCTTTATAAAAAAACTTACTAAATTGTCATTTTCAAACAGATAAAATAATCTGTTATGTAAATGTAAATTGAACATATGTTGATAGTTTAAAACTCATTAATTAACGAGAGAATCAGTAAGATGTTATGATCAGTTTGAAGAGCAATTTAAGAAGGCAGGGATTTATAGGCAATTAAACAGAGAGTGATTAAGATGAGATTGCTATTAGCTATAAACTAATGTCCAACAAATCATAAATGTAGTTATCTTTCCATCAGACACATAGCTATTTGCATCCAGTGGACAAAATTTTAAAAGTTAACAGATAATTTCAGTAAGTTTGGGACCATTTGTTAATAGTAAACAATGAGATGAACTAAGTATATCCCACAGTAAACCTTGTGTACCCTTTGTCCCCATGTAATATTTAAAGGATGTGCCACCCATCTTTTTGCATCATTTTTGGGTTTTAAATAATTTCTGACTTACTTTGCAATTTTAGTAAAAAACTTTAAGAGATGATCTAAATAAAAAGAGTGACATTCCATGCTCTTTAATGATTTGACTTTATATTATAAAGATATATATTTTCTTCAATTCAGTATATAAATGCAATAAAATCTTGATCAAAATTTGTCATTTTTGAGAAATTCATTAAACTTGCAGTAAAATTTGTAGAGAAAAATAAAATTCTATGCTATCTATTACTCAAGGGAAGTCATAAAGAGGGAGAGCTTGCTGTGTCAAATATTAAACATACTACAAGACCAAAGTAACAAAAACAATGCACTATTGGTGCAAAATCAGGTAAGTAGATAAAAGTGGAAGAAAATAATGCACTCAGAGATTCATTTATATGATGAAATGTAATAAACTTTAAAAAATTACCACAAATAATTGGAAATTTAGTTGATGTATTTTTTTGAAAATTAGTTCATTGTATGGAGAGAAATGGATTGGGTTTTTATGTAGTTGCACACAAACGGTGGATTCCAGACAGGTTAAAGATATAAGTAGGAAAAGAAAAATTATACAGCTAATAGAAGATAATGTATGAGATAATCTTTATGCTATAGAAATAGAGAAACACTTCAAAATTTTTCAAAAAAAAAAAACCCCACAAAGCAGAAGATGGAGAAATATTATTATTATTATTATTATTTTTGAGACGGAGTCTCGCTCTGCCACCCAGGCTGGAGTGCAGTGGCCTGATCTCAGCTCACTGCAAGCTCCGCCTCCCGGGTTCACGCCATTCTCCTGCCTCAGCCTCCCAAGTAGCTGGGACTACAGGCGCGCGCCACCGCGCCCGGCTAGTTTTTTGTATTTTTTAGTAGAGACGGGGTTTCACCGTGTTAGCCAGGATGGTCTCGATCTCCTGACCTCGTGATCCGCCCATCTCGGCCTCCCAAAGTGCTGGGATTACAGGCTTGAGCCACCGCGCCCGGCCTGAGAAATATTATTATATGAAAATTTAGCCTTTCCATTCAATGAAGATACCATTGACCAAATTAATAGACAACTGAATGGGAGAAGGTATTTGCAATATCTAAAAGTGGCAAGGAATTAATAATTACTAAGAACCTTCTCTAAATCAATGTCAGTCACTGTGGCAAGAAAATAGGTAAAGAATATGAACAAGAAATTTACAGAAAAACTCTCACAACCAATAGGTACTTACAGGCATGCTGAAGATAATAATCAAAGAAATGCAGGTTAAATTAAAAATATTAAGTTGGCAAAGACTAGAAAGCTGGATAATGCTGAGTGTTGTCAGGGAAGATGCCATGCAGGAAGTTTCATGTAGGGGTAGACTGGTGTAGCCATTCTGAACAGTCTGGCATGATGCAGGCAAATTAAACAGACATATATGCTATGACTCAGCGATACCTCTCCTGAATATTTACCCCAAAGACATTTTCAGACATGTTTATAGCATGAAATACATAAAGATATTTCTTGCAGTGTTGTTTATAGTTGGTGGCAGTTTGGGTGGAGAAGATAGGCAAGACTTGGATGATACATACCATGGGGCATTATGCAGCTATTAGGAACACATGTGATATATACATAGAAATAAGATTGGATCTTAAAAAGATAGTGCCTAGTCCAAAAAAGTAAGAAACTGAACGAGATCTTTAAGGACTTTCGAACTTTAAATAAATGCCAACAAAATCACGAATCACATTTGTATGCACTTTATGGTGTTTAGAAGGAATAAACACAACAGAAAGGTTACTTTGGAAACAAGAATAAAATGGAATGAATAAAGATTAAAACTAGAGAGCCTTATATGGATCGATAATGATAAATTGCCTCCAACTGAGAAATATTACTATTATAATTTATCCTTGTGTAACTGATGAACAAATAAAATAAAATAAAATAAAATAATAAAACAAAACCTAAGCATGCTGGAAGAACCTAAGTGTTCATGGCTATCGAAGAGGTGTGCCTTGCTTAATCCTTGCCTCTGTTTAAATTTACCACTATGATTGCCATCTGGAGTATGGCTGATCTGGGAGGCTGCTGTGGGCCGATTCAGTGTTTTCATATGCTTGGAAGTCAGAGATCAGCAAGAGAAATTCCAAGAAAGAAGGAACACAAGCACAATCAAAACAGTTCTGGTCTCTGCTTTTGTGCATGTTGTTATGCTACACAAATTTTAGAAATTGTCTTTGTTTTCAAGCACCCTGATTTTTTGCGTTTCTCCCCTATTTATTTAGTAGACCATCTTCATGTTTACTAATAACTCGTGCTTCTATCGTTTTCTGGTTTGCAAATCACTTTGATGAAACATCCTCTTATTTCATCTTCACAACTCAATTGGAGGCCCTATCATGCTTCTTTTGTAATTAAGGAAACAAGGGCCCAGAGAGACTAAACAACTTTCAAAATGTCATATCTGGGGAGTGACTGAAGTAGAATTTAAAATTGGGTATTCTGGCTCCAAACTTTACTCTTAAAATCCAATGCTTCAGGCTGCTTTAACAAAAAGAAACCTTCAGTCGTAATTGAATTTCAAGGAAAAAAATTAATGAAATTCTCATAGAGCTTTCTGTTGCTATTTATGCAGAAACTAAGAATTAATTAGTAAAGAGTCAGTAGATATGACAACCAGAGAAAGACAATTTTCTAGTGGAAGTCTGAAAAGCAGTGATAAATCATATAATTCCCTGGTCATCCACTACTGTTTAGAAACTATGATACATTTTTATAATAAATTTTGAATTTTGAGGAGAGCTTCAACTTGTCTAAATACATTAGGCTTTGAGTTGCGAATACTCTGCAGTGCCATTTTAGATGCAGTATCCCCAAAAGAAACATTCATGGGATTAAACTTCTCAAAATCAGAAAGTTTTTAGGCATGTATGTAGCTTAATTTGCAAAATAACAGATATGAGAAAATTGATTAAAATAGAACTCATGTGCTGAAGAAAGCAACAAGAATCTACTGCAAAGCGGTCTGTGAGCTTTCTTCACTGTCACCTCTCACCTGAACCACACAGTGTCCACTGTGTCCCAGTGCTCATTTGGTACACAACAGAGTGAGCTCATAAAAAATCAAACAAGATTAATCAGAGTTATCCTCCACATCCCACATTTGCTGTCAGAATAAAGACATGGATAATGTCTGATCTAGCTCCATACACTTTTTGAACCTTATTCTACTAACTCCTCACACCTCCCAGCTCCCTCACCTTCATCTAGAGCAGATAAACCTAGGTCCTTCTACCTCCTCAAACTTGCTATGTATTCTCTCACCAGAGGCCTTGTGCTTATGTGTTTCTGCTCACTGGAAAGTTCTTCAGTCCTCTTCACCAAAGTAACTGTTACTTTTTCCTTGGATCTCAGGACTGACATCTTTGACTCAAGTTTTCTGGGTCCTCAGTTTATGTCACTTCCCATTGATGTAGGCTCTAAGAGAACAGGATCTCTCTCCTTTGGATTACACATGCAGTTCGTAATTACAGATTTATTGATACGATTATTTGCTTAACTTCTGTCCTGTTCTTCCTAGCAAATTTCATAAGAATGTGTTCCTTAGCATGGCATTTTAATCTTTTCTTACCATTATCTTGCATTGTACCTAGTGCCTCGTTGCTTGTTGTGGGAATTAGTCACTTATTTGGAGTCTTCAGCAAAAAAAAAGTATACCTTTGTACACTTCTCTTATGTATGGGGAATTCATTTTATGAGCCCACCTGTCTTGTGGCAGAACCCAGAAACTTACTTTCCCAGCCACCATATCTTGAAGCGAGTTGCAAGCATGTGACCTGGGCTCAGTCAGTTAGATGTAAAGCCTCTGTGCAAACTTGCTTTGTGAGCTGGGCAGGTGACAAGGCAGGTACTGTGCAGAAGCCATTCTGCTGAGTGAGTGGCAATGGCAGCTAGTCTTCCAGAGGCACAATCCAGGAGATTTCAGGAGCTATCTTTGGTGTCTGGAGTCATCAGTGCAAGCTGTGGCGTTGTGACTCATTGTAGCACTAGTGCTGACACAGTCATGTGTCGTATTTTGGAGATTTGTTCCTGAAAAAATGGCCTTCAAGATGGCTTCTGGGGCTTTCCCAGAGATTCAGACACTTATATCTGTTTTCTTGTTTCAACATGCTACAACAGTTTCTTTTGTTTGCCACTAAAAATCTCTGAATAAATGAGTAATGGAATCTGCTGCCAATAAATATTGGATGTTTTGATGTTTATGCTATTCTCTGAAGTTATTGCAAATAGGGACTTAAATTATAGAACTTATCTGAGTATTGTATAGAGGCTTGTTACGGCTCACTATATTTTAACTGTAGGAGGCTACAAAAATGTTCTCAGATTTATGTAAATATATGCGTTGTTTGCATAATCTATTGCTTAGAATCTTCTGACAAGTAGTTGGAAATTCTGTGACCAATTTCAGAATAACTCAGCTCTCAATGTTTTCCCTTTGTTATACATTGCTAAGCTGAAAAAGAATATTAAGTACTTTTGTGTCAGGATTTGTAAGTACAGTTGACTCTGGACAGCATGGGTTTGAACTGTCTGGGTCTACTTAAAGACAGATTTTCTTTCGCATCTGCCAACCCTGAGACAACAAGTCCAACTCTTCCTCTTCCTTCTCTTCAACCTACTCAATGTGAACATGAGGATGAAGAACGTTTGACGTTCCACTTCCACTTAATGGATAGTATATTGTCTCTTTCTTGTTGTTTTCTTAATAACATTTTCATCTCTCTAGATAACTTATGGTAAGAATGCAGTATGTAATACATGCCACATACAAAATATGTGTCAGGTGATGGACAGTAGGCAACTAGCAGGTATATTTTTGGGGAA
This sequence comes from Mandrillus leucophaeus, assembly GCF_000951045.1. Classification (NCBI taxonomy): domain Eukaryota; kingdom Metazoa; phylum Chordata; class Mammalia; order Primates; family Cercopithecidae; genus Mandrillus; species Mandrillus leucophaeus. Next base: position 1,760,489 of record NW_012101266.1, on the reverse strand, counting down.
AAGTCAAAAGTTACATGTGGATTTTCGACTGTGCCCATTGGTGCCCATACCCCTGCTTGTCCAAGAGTCAACTGTACTTCATCCATTAATTTATGCAGAAAGAAGATACCTCGTATTAAACAAATAAACTGAAAAACAGATGAATGTATGCTGTGGTTATGTGGATCACACAGAAAAGATTCTGTGAATGTTGGTGTCTTATAACAAAGCAATCATAACTACATATTGTTCTGGTAGGCATCCTGGATGACAGGCCTGGAAGAGCATGAAACATAATTCACCTTGCTTTTTATTGAATGTGTTAACTGGGATAACAGGTGTGCTGCCCTAACAGTTTAAGTGGCCTTTCCTTAAACCATTTACCATTGAGCCTCATACTGCAGGAGCTTTCAAATGCAAATGCCACCAAGACACAAAAATATGAGCTTGCTAAAAGACAATCAAGAGTGGTAGGGCCCTGAAGAACTGGAGTTTGTATGCTTAAGTGAAAGATATTCTGAATCAAAATTTAAAATGCTGCCCTGGTCAACAGAATTCATATGTGTGGTAAATTGGCCCAAAAGACCATCAGTCCAGTTTCTGCTTAGGGGAACATGAGAAACATAGGGAAGTAAGTGTCTCAAGTAACTAGTTATCCAGTTAGCCTTGCTGCTGGCTGATTGGAGACTCTGCATTACAAGATATTGTCCAGGTCTTCCCAATTATAAGTACATCTCTCTTATTTAACATTGCATTGAGATGGGGTGATAAAATTGTAAACCATGCATTAAAGGCACTCTTGTGTTCAGAGGTATCTGTCTTGGAAAGAAGGACTAACATTCTTGGATTCAACCAAAGAGCTCCGTCAGACAGGAAATGGGGCACTCAGGTTGGCGGAAAAGCCTGTGCTCTCTGGACCTTTCCCTCTGGGATCTGGACTTTGAGGAGCTGAGGCCCAAGTCCCAGGGTTCTCTATCAGGGAAGCTATCTGAATGTTTAGAAAGCTGAAGAATAATCTGTGTGCTTATCAGTGTTGTAGTAGATGTATATTATTATTATTATTAGTGCTATTTTTACCCTTTCCATTTGGTTAGGATGCTTTTGGAAATATCAGAAATGTAACTTTAAAAGGCTTACGTGATTGGTTCAATAACATCACCAAAGGCGTGTGTTCTTTCCGTCTTCCAGCTCTGCCATTCTTGGGTTGCTGGCCAACTTCCTTATGCCTGTAAGTTGACAACAACAGCTCCAGGTGTCCCATTCTGTCACACCAGAATCAAGAGACATAAAAGGAACCAGCTCTTTCCCCAGAAGTTCCTGCCTGATTGCTAGTGAACTTCTGCTCATGTTCCATTGGCCAGAACTGGGCCATAAATGTTCCTTCCTGAGCCAATCTCTGGTAGAGTGATAGTGTTTCTCTGTGATTGCTCAGTAGTCAAGTTCCACCCGCTAGTGTAGTTTGAGTTCTTCAGGAAGATAATTAAAACACAGTTTAAGTTTTAGGATTTTTATTAGATAGCGCCCTAGGGATGGTGGGAGGAAAAACAGAATTGGAAAGGAGAAGATCTGTAATGCAGGTTTGACACCCTCAGACCAACCCTCATAGGAGCTCTGAAATGGAAATGGGTCATCAGAGTGGGCTCACGTTTGGGCCAAAGTGACAAGGCCTTCCTATTCCCACTGTGACCAGTCATTAGGTGTGAATTGCCCCTGGAAGGGTGTGACCTTGGTGATGTGATTCTCTAAGTTGAAGAAACTCTCAAAAGGACTGACAGCTGAAGGTTGTGTGCTGACAGCAATGCAGCAGTTGAAGGACAAAGTTTTTCCTTGAAGAATAATCTGGGAGGTGCATCTTCACATCCACCCGTCTTCCCTGGACCACACGGAGGGTGAATATTAGAGCAAACCTTATTCTCTGCCAGCAAAGGAGGGGGAAGATAGATTTGGAGAGGCAAGCAAGAGTGCTACTGGCATGCAAATGGAGGCAATACCGTAATGGGCTTGTCACCTGGTCCCTGGAGATGCATTATTGACAGAAATTACTGGCAGTTGCTTTTCTGATTTTTTCATTACCTGAGGTTGTGATGACACCCCACCCTGCCATAATACCTTTATCCAAACATTCTCTGTAATTATATTCCCAGAGAGCACTGAGGTTTCTTTTCTTTTTCCTTTTTTTAAAAATTTTACTTTAAGTTCTAGGATACGTGTACAGAACGTGCAGGTTTGTTACATAGGTATACATGTGCCATGGTGGTTTGCTGCACCTATCAACCTGTCATTTTAGGTTTTAAGCCTCTCATGCATTAGGTATTAGTCCTAATGCTCTCCCTCCCCTTGCCTCCCACCTCCTGACAGGCCCCGGTGTGTGATGTTCCCCTCCCTGTGTCCATGTGTTCTTGTTGTTCAACTCCCACTTATGAGTGAGAACATGTGGTGTTTGGTTTTCTGTTACTGTGTTACTTTGCTGAGAATGATGGCTTCCAGCTTTATCTATGTCTCTGCGAAGGACAGGAACTCATTCTTTTTTTGTGGCTGCGTAGTGTTCCATGGTATATATGTGCCACAGTTTATCCAGTCTATCACTGATGGGCATTTGAGTTGGTTCCAAGTCTTTGCTATTGTAAATAGAGAGCACTGATGTTTCTTATGCCCATTGTTTCCTATCATGGTTTTGAACATTTTTGTGACAGTACTCACTATATGATAAACCCACAGATAACATCCTACTGAATGAGAAAAAGTTGAAAGCTTTACCTCTCGGAACAGAAACAAAGTCAGGCATGGTGGCTCATGCTTGTAATTGCAGCACTTCGGGAAGCTGAAATGGAAGGATCCCTTGAAGCCAGGAGTTCAAGACCAGCCTGGGCAACAAAATGAGACCTTATCTCTACAAAAATATTTTTTAAAAAACTTGATCTGGCATTGTGACACGCTCCTGTCGTCCCAGTTACCTGGGAGGTTGAGGTTGGAGGACCACTTGAGCTCAGAATTGGAGACTGTGTGTGCTATGATCATGCCACTATGCTCCATCCCGTATGAGAGAGTGAGACCCTGTCCAAAAAAAAAAAAAAAACAAAAAAAAAAAAATAAAAAAAAAAAAAAAAAAAAAAAAAAAAAAAAAAAAAAAAACAAAAAAAAACAGAGAAAACAAAAAAACAAAAGAAAAAAAACTGGGAAAAGACAAGGATGCCCACTTTCATGATTCTTATTCAACATAGTTCTGGAAGTCCTAGTCAGAGCAGTTATGAGGGACAGAAATAAAGGACGTTCAAATTGGAAAGGAGGATGCCACATTGTCCCTCTTTGCAGATGACATAATCTTATATGTAGAAAAACCTAAAAACTCAACCAAAAACTCTTAGAACTGACAAAAGAATTCAGTAAGTTTGCAAGATCTAAAATTAACATACAAAAATCAGTAGCATTGCTATACATGAACAACAAAGCAGCTGAAAAATCAAGAAGGAAACCCCATTTACAACAGCTATAAAAAATAAAATATCTATAAATAATTGTAAGCAAAGAGGTGAAAAACAACTATAAGGAAAACTACAAAACATGGCTGAAAGAAATCGAAGAGGATACAAACAAAAGGAAAGACTTTTCATGTTTATAGATTGGAAGAATTAATATTGTTAAATGTAAAAATTTACTACCCAAAGTAATCTATAGATTCAATGCAATCCATATCAAAATCCTAATGACATTATTTACAAAAATAGGAAACAAAAATCCTCAAATTCATATGAGGCTGGGTGTGGTGACTCATGCCTGTAATCCCAGCACTTTGGGAGGCCAAAGCAAATGGATCCTTCGAGTCCAGGAGTTTGAGACCAGCCTGGGCAACACGGCAAAACCCTGTCTCTATGAAAAATAAAAAAATTAGCTGGGTGCAGTGGTACACACCTGCAATGCTAGCTACTCAGGAGGCTGAGGTGGGAGAATCACATTGAGCCCAGGAGGCAAAGATTGCAGTGAGCCAAAATCATGCCACTGCACTTTAGGCTAGGCTACAGAGTGAGACTCTGTCTCAAAAATAAATAAACACATAAATAAAGAAATAAGTAAACAAGTAAGTTGTATGGATCCACAAAAGACTCCAAATACCAATGTAATCCTAAGCATGAAGAACAAAGCTTGAGTTATTATACTACCAACCTCAAAACTTACTACAAAGGTGTAGTAATCAAAAGAATGTGTTACTGGCACAAAAAGATATGTAGACCAATGGGGCAGGGTGGAAAGCCCAGAAATTAATTTATATATCTACTGCCAACTGACTTTTTAAAAAGGACTCAAGAACACTCACTGGGGAAAGGACAGCTGTGAATAAATGCAGCTGCAAAAACTGGATATCCATATGCAGAAGAATAAACCTAGACTCCTACCTCTTAACCTATACAAAATTCAATTCAATATGGATCAAAGACCTAACTGTAAGATCTGAAACTATAAAACTACCAGAAGAAAACATGGGAAATACTTTAGGACATTGTTCTGGAAAAAGATTTTAGGAATCAGACCTCAAAAGCACAGACAACAAAATAATAAAAAAAAAAAAAGAGATAATATCAAACTAAAAAGCGTCTTTACAACCAAGGAAACAGAGTGAAAAGACAAGCCACATAATGGTAGAAAATATTTGCAAACTGCCCATCCAGCAGCGGATTAAGATCCAGAATATACAAATAATCAAAACATCTCAAAAGCAAAAAATCAAACAATTCAATTAAAAATTAGTCAAATGACTTGCACAGACATTTACTAGAAGAACACGTACAAATGGCTAACAAATATGGGAAAAAATGCTCATGACTAATCATCAGGGAAATGCAAATCAAAACCACAATAAGGTATCATCTCACCCCAGTTGGGATGGTTATTATAGAAAAGATAATACAGGTTGAGCGTGACGGCTCATGCCTGTAATCCCAGCACTTTGGGAGGCTGAGGTGGGCAGATGACTTGAGTTCAGGAGTTTGAGACCAGCCTTGCCAACATAGTGAAACCCTGTCTTTACTAAAAATACAAAAATTAGCCAGGCTGGTGGTATGTGCCTGTAATCCCAGCTACTTGGGAGGCTGATGCAGGAGAATTGCTTGAACCCTGGAGACAGACATTGCCATGAGCCGAGATTGGGCAACCACACTCCAGCCTGGGTGACAGAGTGAGACTCAGTCTCAAAAAAACAAAACAAACAAAAAACCCGTAGATATCAGTGAGGATGTGGAAAAAAGGGAACTTTTATATAACTATTGGTGGGAATGTAAACTAGTACACCACTACAGAGAATAATATGGACATTCCTCAAAAAACTGCAAATGGAACCACCATATGATCCAGCAATTGCACTACTGGAATTTATCTAAAGGAAAGGAAATCAGTATATTGAAGAGACATCTGCACCCCTATATTTATTGCAGCACTGTTCACAATAGATGTGAAATCACCTTAGTTATTCAATAAATATTACAGAAAATGTGGTACGTATATACAATCAGATATTATTCAATCATAGAAAAAGAATCCAATTCTGTCATTTTTAACAACATGAATGAAATTGGAGGTAAACAACACATGTTCTCATTCATATATGCAAGTTAGAAAAAGTTGATCTCATAGAAGTAAAAAGTAGAACAGAGGATACCAGAGTCAGGGAAGGGTACAGGGCAGGGAGGGTAATATCATTTGGCTCTGCGTCTCCACCAAAATCTCATTATCTCTAATTATAATCCCCACAATTAGAGATGAAGGGACCTGGAGGGAGGTGATTGGATCATGGGGGCATTTTCCTCCATGCTGTTCTTGTGATGGTGAGGAAATTTTCAGGAGATCTCATGGTTTAAAAGTGGCATTTTCCCCTGTGTGCTCTCTCTTTCCTGCCATCATGTAAGACATGCCTTGGTTCCCCTTTTCTTTCCTCCATGATTGTAACTTTCCTGAGGCCTCCCCAGCCATGTGAAACTATGAGTCAATTAAACCTCTTTTGTTTACAAATTACTCCATCTCAGGTATTATCTTTATAGCAATGTGAGAATGCACTAATACAGAGAATTGGTACCAGAAGTGGGGTACAGCTACAAAGACAACCTGAAAATGTAGAAGCGACTTTGGAACTGGGTAACAGGCAGTGGTCAGAACAGTTTGAAAGGCTCACGAGAAGACAGGAAGATGTAGGAAAATGTGAAACTTCCTAGGGACTTGTTGAATGATTTTGATCAAAATGTTCATAGTTATATGTACAATAAAGTCCAGGCTGAGGTGATCTCAGATGGAGAGGAGGAACTTATTGGGAACTGGAGTAAAGGTCATGCTGTGCATTAGCAAAGAGACTGGTGGCATTTTGCCCCTGCCCTAGAGATTTGTGGAACTTTGGACTTGACAGAGATGGTTTAGGGTATTTGGCAGAAGAAATTTCTAAGCAACAAAGCATTCAAGAGCTGACCTGGCTTATTCTGAAAGTGTTCAGTTATACGCGATCACAAAGAGATCATTTGAAATTGGAACTTAGGTTTAAAAGGGAAGCAGAGCATACAGGTTTGGAAAATTCACAGCCTGATCATGTGTTAGAAAAAAAAAAAAGATTTCTGGAGAAGAATTCAAGCTGGCTGCAGAAATTTGCATAAGTGATAAGGAACCGAATGTGCATAGCCAAGACAATGAGGAAAATGTTTCCAGGGAATGTCAGAGATCTTCACAGTAGCCTCTCCCATTACAGACATGGAGTTTTAGGAGGGAAAAATGGCTTAATTGGGCCCAGGGCCCTGCTGCTTTGTGCAGCTTTGGGACTTGGTGCCCTGCATCCCAGTTACTCCAGCTTCAGCCATAGCTAAAAGAGGCCAAGGTACAACTTAAGTCATTGTTTCAGAGGGTGCAAGCCCCAAGCCTTGGTGGATTCCATGTGGTGTTGGGCCTGCAGGTGCACAGAAGACAAGAGTTGAGCTTTGGGAGCCTCTGCCTTGATTTCAGAGAATGTATGGAAACACCTGGATATCCAGGCAGAAGTCTGCTGCAGGGGCATAGCCCTAATGGAGAACCTCTGCTAGGGCAGTGTGAAAGGAAAATGTGGGGTTGGAACCCACACACAGGGTCCCCACTGGGACATCGCCTAGTGGAGCTGTGAGAAAAGGGCTACTGTCCTCCAGATCCCAGAATAGCAGATCCACTGAAAGCTTGCACTGTTTACCTGGAAAAGCTTCAGGCACTCAAGGTCAGCCCATGAAAGCATGGGCTGTACCCTGCAGAGCCACAGGGGTGGAGCTGCTTAAGGCTTTGGGAGCCCACCAGGGCATCAGTGTTCTCTGGATGTGAGATGTGGAGTCAAAGGAAATTATTTTGGAGTTTTATAAGATTTAATGACTGCCCTGTTGGATGTTGGACGTGCATGGGGCCTTTGGCTCCCTTGTTTTGGCCAATTTCTCCTATTTGGAATGGGAAAAAATACCCAATGCCTGGCCCTTATTGTATCTTGGAAGTAACTAACTTGCTTTTGATATTTAGGCTTATAGGCGGAAGGGTCTTGCCTTGTCTCAGGCAAGACTTTGGACTGAGACTTTTGGGTTAATGCTGGAATGTGTTAAGACTTTGGGGATACTGTTGGGAAGACATGATTGGTTTTGAAATGTGAAAAGGACATGAGATTTGGGAGGCGCCAGGGATAGAATGATATAGTTTGGCTCCGTGTCCACACCCAAATCTCCTATTGAATTTTAATTCCCCTATGTTGAGAGAGAGACCTGGTGGGAGGTGACTGGATCATGGGGGCAGTTTCCCCCATTCTGTTCTAGTGATAGTGAGGGAGTTCTCAGGAAAATGATGATTCAAAAGTGGCAGTTTCCCCTGTGCTCTCTCTTTCTCCTGCCACCATGTAACACATGCCTTGCTTCCCCTTTGCCTTTCACCATGATTGTAAGCTTCCTGAGGCCTCCCCAGCCATACAGAATCGTGAATCAATTAAACCCTCTTTTGTTTATAAATTACCTAGTCTCAGGTATTATCTTTATAGCAGTATGAGAATGGACTAATACAGAGGGATAGAGCAAGACTTGTTAAAGGATAGAAAATTACAGCTAAATAGGCAGAATAAGTTCTAGTGTTCTATACTACTTTAGGATGACTATAGTCAACAATAATATATTATATACTGATATAGTTTGAATATGTGTCCCCATAAAATCTCATGTCAAATTGTTATCCCAAGTGTTGCAGGTTGGGCCTGGTGACAGGTGATTGGATCATGGGGTGATGTTCTCATGAACGTTTTAGCTCCATCTCCTCAGTGCTGTTCTCCTGAGAGTTAGTTAGTGAGTTATCACAAGATCTGGTTGCTTTAAAAATGTGTAGCACCTGCCTACCCTCCTGCTCTGGCCATATAAGACTTGCCTGCTTCCCCTTTGCCTTCTGCCACAATTGTAAGTTTGCTGAGGTCTCAACAGAAACAGATCCTGTCCTGCTTCTTGTAGAGCCTGTGGAATTGTGAACCAATTAAATCTCTTTTCCTTATAAGTTATCTGGTCTTGGGAATTTCTTTATAGAATTGTGAGAATGGATTAATACATATACTTTCAAACAGCTGGAAGGAGGATATTTAATATTCCCAACACAGAGAAATGATAAACATTTGAGATGATGGATATGCTAATTACTCTGATCTGATCGTGAACATTATATGTATGGAAACATCACTATGTAGCCCATGAATGTGTACAATTATTATTTGTCAAGATATATAATTCTAAAATTAAAAAAGTTTTATTGTTCCACAAATATAATTTAAAATGATTGAATATACAATAATATATATATGCATGATCTTATAGATTTGTCATCGTATGGATTTGCCAACAAGCTCATTAACCGTTTTTCTAATAACCAGACCTCAATTTTTTTCTCCCATTCTTATCTGTAGAATTTTCATGAAGCTCAGAAGTAGAACATAGGTTCTAAGTTGATCAGAGTATCGCATTGCTCTGGCAGCTGTAATTGGCTCAGAGATTGGCATATGATCCAATTAAAGCAAATAAGATGAATGATTCTTGTGCTGGAGAAATTTGTTCTTTGTCTCTGAACTCTAAATTAAAGAATGCATGTGCAAGAGTTTCTGCTGCCAACTGCTCTGCCCTGATGTCTGAGGTTGAAGGCCGTGTAGTAGAACACAAAGTGAGAAGATAGACAGAGCTGAATGTTGTTATTGTTTGAGTACTGAATCCAGTGACACCTGACTTTGAAGTCAGGACCTTACTCACGGACCTACAGTTGTAAATGTCAGCAATCCCTTTTTGATTAAGCCAAAGGTAGTTTCTTGTTGCCTGCAACTAAAAGAATCTCAAGTGATGGAATCCTGTTAACAGTTTATTTTCAAGTCTGGTGAGTAAGGTTTTCTATTTGACCGTTGTAAAGATCTTAGTCTTCTTTTGTTTGTCTTTCTGGGAGACCCCAAGTAGAAGTCTTGTGTGTGCCTCTGCCTCTATCTGCTCTAGCCTCTGCTTCTGTCATCTCTCCAGGACATTATTAAAATATGTCCTATTATTGTCACCTGCAGTGTCCTCTGTGTCACCAGAACTCTTCTCTGCTTACTCCTTTACTGACATTGACTCACTCTTGACCTCACAAGCTCCTTGTGGACTCTTCTTTCTACACCAGCACTACAAGCTTTTTGCCACATTTCCTATGAATGAATCTTACATGCTCATTCCTTTATCTGGAGAATAAGAAAGAAGTGTTCACTATTGTGTCCTGTTCTTTACTTTTAGTGGTGATAGGAGAATGTATTGCAGGTGTCTTAATTCATTAGTAATATTATTTCTATGGGATTACCCACCCTCTCCACACAGAAGACTAGTTTGGATGAATTGAAGTTCAGCCTATAACTCTATGAGAGTCTTTCTTCCCTTTCAACACAGAAGCCTTGAAGCTAAGTCTGGACTACTCACCAGGGATGCCAGTGGGTAGGAGTAGACCTGTTAGTAAGTGAACCAGTTGACCGCCCCGAAATCTCTCCATCTCAGCAAGATTTTCTTGTTCTCTGCCTCTTCAGTGCAGGCAGTATGGGCAGTATTTCTTAGAAGTGTGTACAGAGTCAACCTGATGATAATCTGAAAGCAGAGTGTTATCACTAACAGGGCTTTATTAAGCATTGTCCACACCAATGTGAGGAGTGGGAACTTTAGCAATCTAATGGGAAAACAACTACATAGTGGTAAAAGCCATCTGGAATTTTCTCCCTGCACAATACATTTCTAAGTGACTTTTTTTAATCTTCTCATGAGAACATTTAGTCTATAAAAATGATCCATATGAAAGGACTATTAATGCTTGTCCTTACTTCTTTTGTTCTCGTAATAGAGAGTCACAAAAATTGCTATGTAGCTTTCTTTCCCAATGTGAACTGTCCAAAAAAACAAAGAAAAGAAAAAAGAATGAACTATGGGTTCTAGAGAATGGTCACTGGGGGGAAGAGTAGGTAGCCACTATAGGCTCAGGGTAACAGAGGAAAAGGGTCATACCACTGATGAAGCATTGTCTTTATACATCAACGTCATGCATCATCAAAAGACTAGGATCAGCCTCGTGCACCATGATAAATTGCTGTCAGTCCTCAAATCATGGGAGAAAAGAGGCGTTGCTTGTCCTAAGGGACTGCTTTTCCAAAATGGTCAGAAAACAACTGCTAATTTTTTTTCTAACCTCTGTGCCCTTCAAGATGTAGAACTGAGAACTTCTTTTTGTTTTGAATCATGATAAAATATGACAACTTCTGGTTTCTCAATGACCGTGTCATTTATGATGTCTCACATTTTCCAATTTCTGGTCCTTTAGCATGATGAACCTGATGTAGAAGCCATATTGAAGCTAATGCTTTCCTTCTGAAAGCAGAGACAATAAATTGCAAATGGCTATGAGTTTGACTGTTTTTAAAAATAATTTCTTACTTTTGTTTCAAGAAAAAATGATATTGATTATAATTTGTGCTTACTGAAACATCTTTATTCTTTTACAAGAGAAAATCTGAGGTTTGACTTTTTATCATTAAAGGTTTGCCACAATGGCAGGAATGTTGAATGAAAGGTTGTTGTTTCTAAATTTAAAGAATTTTTTAACCTTCTTTTTCTCAAAATGGGTTTTCATAGTGTGAGGCTTTTTTTTTTCTTTTTGATATGCCAACTTTGCTAAACTACATTCCCAGTTATTCAGCAAAACACGATTCTAGGTGTTGCTGTAAAAGGAATTTTCAGATGAAACTGAAATCCTTAATCAGTTGACTTTAAATATGGGAGATGGGAGACTATCCTGGATAATCTAGGGCCTGATAAATCGTTGAAAAGCCTTCAGAGCAGGGCTGGAGGGGTGAGACACACACACACACACAAACACACACACACACACACACACACGGAGAGAGAGACAGAGGGAGAGAGAAAGAGAGAGAGAGAGACATTATGCTGTGGACAGCAGCTTCAGCCCCTGCCTGTGAGTTCCAGCCTGACTGTGATCTTCCGTTCATGACAGCCTGCCCTACAGACTTCAGATTTGTTTAGCCAGCCTCCACAATTGTGTAATTCAATTTCTTGTTCTATCTATCTATCTATCTATCTATCTATCTATCTATCTATCTATCATCTGTCTATCTATCATCATCTTCTTCTCCTGCTAGTTATGCTCTTCTAGTTGAACCCTAATTATTATAAAATTTGATATCTAGAAGTGGGGTGCTGTTGTAACAAATACTTAAAATTGTGGAAGTGGCTTTATGATCATGTAGTTGGTGAAGGCTGAAAATTTTGAGGAACATGATAGAAAAAGCCTAGATTAAGTTTGCTATAGACAAGTAATCAAATTTAGGCCTTGGAGTTCAGTAAATCCTTTACCTTTTCTGAATTAAAAAAATTTAGTGTATCTATTTTCATTCGTATCTTAAAATGCTATTGGTAAGGCTATACATGTGTACTAAAAGCCATAAAATGAGGGCATGAGTTGTCAATTTGTTCTAAGAATAAATAACCCAAAGGAGCTGAAGTGAAAAACATTATTAGCTTTATTTGTTTATTTATTATTGTTAAAGCTATTTACTAATAGTTTTATTTATTTAATATTCTACTGAGTCTTCTTGAACCCACAGAGCAATTCTTTTAGGACATTTACTTTTAAACTCATATAATCTCAGGTTTGGAAGAGGTGTCATAGATTATTCTCAAGTTCCACTTTGAAGCCTGGAACCTTCTTCCCTACAGATGACACCCCCAAGTGCAGGGGCCTTTGAAAACAGTATACTGAGAATAGATAGGGCTCAAGGACAGTATCTCCAATTGAACTTTTAATGAACTCCCGTAGGCGCCCAGAAGGCGGGCAGATAAGGAAGAACATAGAAACAAAGAACTGAGTGGAAGGTTACATCTGGGAAAAGAAAGTTTGTTTTGCATTGCATTCTTTCTGCTGACGTGGGGTT
>NW_012101266.1:1738826-1748012 GCF_000951045.1 Mandrillus leucophaeus | reverse complement strand
TGGTGGCACAACTTTACTGAGGATATTTATATCCTCAGGGCTCATAAGGAAATTTGGCTACCTGTTAACCTTATGTGACCATGGGGGGGCATCACCTCTTGAGACTTATATTTGGACTTCTCTCCAGCGAACCCTCCGTGCCCTTGGACTTATAATTGCCTCGGTGATGAGCCTTGTCGCCATCGCCTCCACTGCAGCCATAGCAGGGCTCACTCTACATCAAAGCATACAAAATGCTGAATTTGTGCAGCAATGGCACGAACAATCTCACCGGTTATGACTTCAACAACGAAACATTGATTCTCAACTTGCTGAAAGATTGGACAACATGGAACAAGCCTTGACATGGCTTGGAGATCAGCTCACTGTCCTCAGTATTCGGATAACATTACAATGTGATTGGAACTCCACTCAATTTTGTGTAACGCCTGTGCTTTTTAACATCTCTCAAAATTGGACCGTAATCCGAAAATTATTAATAGGCCATAAAAATATTAGTTTGGACATCCAAGAGCTCACTCAGATCATTTCCGAAGCATTTCGACAACAATTACATGTGTTGTCCGGAACTGTAACCCTTCAGGAGCTGGGTCAGCGCCTTGCTGCCTTTAACCCATGGACCCAGATGAAGACATGGATTTCTACAATCTCTGGAAGTATATTGCTTTGGGCACTTGGATTGGGTCTACTTCTTTTGGTGATTTGATGCTCCCTCCGTCGCCTCCAAAAACAAAAGAAAACACAAGAACAAATATGGGCTACCTTTTTAGGATTGAGGCAAAACAAAAAAAAAGGGGGGAAATGCAGGGGCCTTTGAAAACAGTATGCTGAGAATAGATAGGGCTCAAGAACAGTATCTCCAATTGAACTTTTAATGAACTCCCATAGGCGCCCAGAAGGCGGGCAGATAAGGAAGAACATAGAAACAAAGAACTGAGTGGAAGGTTACATCTGGGAAAAGAAAGTTTGTTTTGCATTGCATTCTTTCTGCTGACGTGGGGTTTATGGAGTATAAATAAAGTGAGGTGGAGGCTCTGAGCGTGGCCGCCATGTTCTCTGTGTGTCTTTGTCTTTTGTGTGTTCTTTCATTCTCCACCACCCCTGGCACGGACCCCAACACCCAAGGAATGATTGCAAAGCCTATCTTTAAAGACTTGCACTTGAGGAGACCATCAGACAAAAGCAAGGCACTAATTGTGGTGAAGGTCTTTTTTAAACTGAAGCAAACCATGCCTCCTCACTTACAGATTTGGGAACAGAGGTACAGAAAGATGACTTAGCTTGTTCACCATTTCCTAACCAGTTAATAGCAATATTTGCTCTTTTGGCTGCTAGTTTAGGACTGTTTCCACACATGCTATCTCTTGAGTAACACACTTATCTCTAAGGTAATCTTATCTCTAAGATAATCTCAAGGTAAAGACTGGATGAGTCTTTCTAGGTGTGCAAGGGTAAGCAGGATACTTACGGTGGACCGGAAACCTTTTGTTTTTAACTTTTTGTTTTGAATAATTTCAAACTACAGAAAGTTGCAAGGGTATACCAAGAACTCTCATATTTTCTTTACCAAGGTTCACAAATTTTTACTATTTTACCACACTTGTTGTAGCTTTCTTTCACTTTAAATACATATATAATACTTGTTTCTGAATGATTTGAGAGTTGGTTACATTCAGTATGTACTTTTACCCCTTGATATTTTGGTGCATGTTTCCTAAAAATAAGGACATTTCCTTATATAACTACAGAATACCATCAAATCCAGGAAATTAAACACTGACACGATCCTTTAATCTATGCCATCTGTCACAATAATATCCCTTGTGACATTTTCCACTCCTACCATACAGGATTCAGTTCAGAAGCATGTATTGTATGCTATTACTGTGTCTCTTTAGTCTCTTTCAATCTGAAATAGTTCTTATGTCTTTCCTTGCCATTCATAACCTTAATATTCTTGAGTACAGGCCAGTTGTTTTATGCAATGTTGATTATATTGGATTTGTCTGATATTTCTTCAAGATCAAATTGAAGTTATACGTTTTTGGCTCAAATACTGCATACATGATCTTATGTCTTTCTTAGAGTAACACATCTGAAAGGACACCATGTCCAGTTGTACCTTATCAATAACGTTAATTTTGATGATTTGAATAAGGTGCTGTTTCTCCACTGTATAGTTTTTTCCTTTATAATTCACCAGATTCTTCCTTTATCTCCATTGCCCCAGATTTAGTATCCATTGAATAGTTTTGACTAAGTCAATTTTTATCATAATAGTTGCATGTGATTTTATGGTGGTTATCTAATTGTACTTTCTAGATTTATTTGCCAGCATTCTACACTTAGAAAGATCTGTCTATCTATGATGGTTAATTTTAGGTGCCGACTTGACTGGATTAAAGAATACCTAGAGAACTGGTAAAGCATTATTTCTGGGTGTGCTGTGAAGGTGTTTTTGGAGATAGGCATGTGAATTGGTGGACTGAGTGGGGAAGATCCACCCTCGATGTGGGTGGGCATCATCCAATCAGCTGGGGACTAGGATGGAAAAAAATGCAGAAGGGCGAATTCTCTCTCTCTTCTGGAGCAGGACACTTTTCTTCTCCTGCCCTTGGACATCAGAACTCCAGGTTATTTAGTCTTTGGACTTTGGGACTCCTGGAGCTTTTAGTCCTTTGGCTTCAGACTGAGAGTTACATCATTAGTTTCCTTGATTCTCAGGCCTTTGAACTTGGACTGAACCATGCTACCAACCTCCCTGTTTCTTCAGCTTGCAGGTGACCTATTGTGGTACTTCTCAGCCTCTGTAATCACATGAACGAATTCCCTGAAAAAGTCTCTCTTACTTATCTATCTGTCTATATCCTATTTGTTCTGTCTCTCTGGAGAATCCTACTTATTATCAGTATGGACTCATGTATTCTTATTTTATTCAGTGGGTTATAATGTGTTATAGTTGTTATTTATTTTGGTTTCTCAAATTGTCTCTGGCTTAGCCAGAGGGTACCCCTTCATGGTGCTTCATGTATCCTTTTGCCATGTCTTCATTATTATTATTATTATTTAAATTATTGTTATTATTTTGTTTTATTTTTAGCAACTCCTTGCTTTCTAGAAGAAAATGCTTCAGGTTCTTCTTGTGTGCATTTTCTGCTGCAGTCTTTGAATCTGCCATTTCACCTGTGAGTCCTTTTAATAGAGAATGACATTTAAGCATATAAGTATGAGGTATATTCATTGCTTCTGGGGTGTAATTGCTTCTCAGCCCTTTCAGTGGACAGAGCTGGGGGAGGAAAATTAAGTGAGTTCCCTTGAAGCCAAATATTAAGTCTCATTTTTGGACCTGGCTACTGTTAGGCTTTTGAAGCTTGTCTTAGGCTTGAGGACACTTTGTTTTCATTCTGTCACACAGACCCCCAATATGACTGATAGCATTTTCTTGCATATTTCTACTTCCTCATCCATCAGCATTTCGTTGCCCAGGGCTTTCTCAACCTTTCAGGATTCTGTGAAAGTTTCAAATTCTATCTTTAGAGTAGATCCTCAAAGACTCACATAGTTTCTCCAACAGGTTTCTTAAAGTCCAGACACACACTGCCTATTCCCTTTGCATTTGTTTATTCTCTAAGAGCACATACATGTTGGTGGTGTTCACCTGAAAAATAAATAACTGTGAGCTTAACAGAGGAGGGAACATAATAAGTCCTGATCTGTGAAGTCTGACATACTTGAGGAAGAGAAGGGGATCTTGAGTAGAAGAATAAGTCATTGAATGCTCTTTCCTAATTAAGTGACCCAGAAATACCATTATTCCCCATTTCCTTTCTGGCACTCGAGAAGGGAAGAGGACTGAATATGACTGAGTTGGGAAAATTACACAGTGGCAAATGGCTGGGTTGGGAAACAACACACTTTGTAGTCTTTCCCCAGTTTATTTAGCTAAGCTATCTAGAATTAAGACCCATGACCTTGGAGTATTGTAATAAGTTGGAGCCATAAACCAAACTGTCTTTCTGTCCTCAATCTTACAGGCACCTATTTGGACCCATTTAAGCAAGAGCATCAAATACAACTCAGGGGAAATAGAGCCTGGACAGCACTACAAGTATTTGGGGCCACAAATTAAGAGCCTATTATTATGGATGGCAGGGTAAAATGGGCTGCCTCAGGAGGTAAACAATTCTCTAGACGTGCTTCAGAGTGGACTGAATGGGCAGCTGGGCATTATAAATGTGAGTTGGGCATTGGTTGAATGTGGGTAAAATTAGATGGCTAGGTGGCTTTTAAGGTTCTTTGCAGCTCTGAGATACTGTAGGGCTACTTCTCCATGTTGTGTGTATACATAGATAATTTGCACCCTCACTTGCATTTATTTTCATTCTTAAATGAAAACAGATGGAAGAAACTGATTGTTTCTCCCACTCAACCCTGGATGAAGTTGAACCCTGCAGAACATAATTTTCTTCCTGGTGGGGTATGATCTCTTTTATCAGGAAAAAATTATGAGTACTTGATAATAGCATCAAAAGATGTACAGTTGTCAAACTGTTTATACACAAAGAGAGTTTAAAATTGAATTTTATTTTTTAAATTTACAAATTATTATAATTAGTATTTGATGAGACCAAAGATCAGGGGTTTGTTCAACGGGATATAAAAGCAAGTTTCAAGTAAGGATATATATGTATATATCCTTGAAACCACTTCCACAGTGTTGCCATGACTACATAAGGCAATGATTTTTTTAATAGTTGTTTATTATCAAAGACAAAGTTTTATCTCAGGAGGTTAGCTATGCATATCAAATGCAGTTTCTAAGATTCCACAGTACATTTCTAAATCATTGTATGACACATCAGAATTTCTACAGGACCATGATTTCCTTAAGGACAGAGATCCCGTAATTTTAGTAGGTACTCAATAAATAAATTTGATGTATTTTTATTTGTAAAGAAAATGTAAGATTTGAAAATAGAGAAGCAATTCTTGTTTCTCCGAACTTCAGATGAGATGGCAGAGAATGGATTATTTCTGTAGAAACAAAACTCCTAAGCCCTCCTCAAGCCTTCGTGGATGACAATGACAGGTATAATTTCTCCCAGGTTCCGGAGGCAGTTGTGTAGCTGAATGTAACAGGACAGAGGTTTTTCTCAGACAAATGCAGGAATACCAGAGACTCTTGTCAATTTTTGAAAATTAATTCCTTTATTTGGAAAGATAAAACCACGTCAGTTTAGCCATTTCCTGGAACTTGCAGGAGGCCTAGGTGGAACCGCTCTCCTTTTCTGGTCTCAGAGATACACAATGGAGCTCTCTAAAATACTTGCCTTCCTGCTAAGGCAGATTATAGCCAGCAGTCCAGGAGGCATTGATGTAGAGAAAAATCCTTATATTTAATCTGCAAAGCTGAAGTTGGAATGTGATGATATTCAAGGGAAAGCTTCAGGTGAAAATGTGTGTTGTCTAGGAAAAGAAAATTACAGTTATCCTCTGCACAATTAAAGGTAGTTTCTGTCATAACTACAAGCTACTACAAAGCTGTACTATTGAGCAAGGACTGTATAAAGATCCCAAATGATTATATGGAACTTGAAAATGTACACTTGCATGTGATTTGATCATAAACTAAAAAGGAAATGATGCATTAATACTTTTTAAAATTTTTATTTATTTATTTATTTTTTGAGACAGAGTCTCACTCTGCTACCTAGGCCAGAGTGCAGTCATGTGATGTTGGCTCACTGCAACCTCTGCCTCCTGGGTTCAAGCAATTCTTGTGCCTCAGCCTCCTGACTAGCGGGGATTACAGGTGTGCACCACCATGCCCAGCTAATTTTTGTATATTTAGTAGAGACAGGGTGTTGCCACGTTGCCCAGGCTGGTCTCGAACTCCTGATCTTAAGTGATCACCCGCCTTGGCCTTTCAACATGCTGGAATTACAGGTGTGCCACCATGCCCAGCCAATACTTGGCATTATTTTTTTTTAACCAAGAGAAATGTTAAGAAGTTGGTTTTAGAACAAGCCTTCTTTCTATGGGAATTCTGCTCATTGGAGACAGTGGAACAATGGATTTGTGAATGTATTAAAAGTCTGCAGTGGATATATGCTATTTTGCTTGCTGAACATTTATCCTCACTCGACGAGAAAAAGTACCTCAGTTTTCCTCTGGGGCAATAGATTCCATAGTCTCTGGCCAAGAGTCCAGATGGGGCTCTAGAGCATGAAGAATGTGACAATGATTCCCAAGGATATCATGTTTGTTTCAGGTAAAGTGATCTGACCGAAATGGGCCAATCGAAGTGAATTCTTTGAGTCTTAAGGTTGCTTTCTACAAGAGATGCTCTTTATTTTCTGCTGAATTGAACATGGAAGGCATAGACTGACTATCTTACCTCTTTATAGAGCCTGAGAATAAACCATTATTTCAGAGAACAAAGTAGAGAGAAGGAAAGAGCCTGGTTTGCTGATATAGTTTAAACCCTGGGCTCAAACCATCTATCTATCTATATATATAACCATCTCTATATATATAACCATATATATAACTATATATATATAACCATATATATGGTTTTAAAATTCATATAAATAAATACATATTATCATATATAGATTTATATTCATAAATTCATTTATATGAATTTTTAATCTGTGTGATCAATACATTCCTTTATTTGCCAAAATAGCATGAATAAGATGCATATATTATGCAACAAAAGGTATTTAACTAATATGATGATTGAGTTAAAGGTGGCTCCTATCCTATGTCCTCTTTAAGACAATGTAGTATTTCTATGAAAATATAAAAGAAAAATTGCTCATCAGGTTACCATGACTCAGAAACCGAAAAACTCACACAAGTATACAATTATATTGAATGCTGGTGCAAAACAAATTTAATACAATGCAATTTTTTTTTCCTCAATTCAACATGAGAGAAACATTATTTCTTACCATTTTAGAGATCCCCACTTCTTTATTTGTAATTCTTATTCCAAGATCCTTTGCAAAATAATTGTCTATACTGTAGTTTAATTTCCTTAAAACTGTGGAAGGTTAAATAATTGTCTGGAGGCAACAGGATCTCATGGTGTCTTTTTCTGGGCTTACAGCTTTACTTGGAGCACATCCTGTATATGTTCCTAAAAAAATGTATGTGGGAAATAATTTTTTTGGGAAGAATCTAAAAATGTTAAGAGCCTACCCTCACACTTTAAGTTAGCTCGATATAGAATTCTAGTTTGAAAATACTTTTCTTTCATAATTTTGGAGACATTACTCCATTATCTTCCAGCTTTTAGTCATGCCACTGAGAAATACAGTGTCATTATTATGTCTCACCCTTGACTTATGCCCTGTCACCCCCGTCCCTCATTTTCTTAATCCCCTTTCTTCAACACAGCACCTTTGTCTCACTCTGCCGAGCTTAGTATCCTTGAGTCCCAAGTCTTTCTGGACTCAATTTCTCTAGAGATTAAATTTTCTCTTCTCTTGAAGTGATGGGTAAGGGGAGCGAGAACTCACCTGGCACAACGTAGAAGAGGTGTCTAGTATCTAATAAATCCTTATACAGTCCCATCCTCCCCTCTGCCTCCCAAAATGCCTGTGCTTCCAATTCCTGAGCACTTTCCAGGGTTTTAAAGATTTTCTCATTCTGACTCTAATCAATATCCTTCTGTCTAGGTTTCAGCTTTTTTAAATTCATTGAGTCATTTACCACTTCTCAATTCATTCCCATCTTCTGAAGTTTTATGGAAATATCTTGCTTGCTATTGTCTCCTTTCCCAGTTTTGTTGTCCTTTAAGGTTTATAATGTTTTTTATTCCTTTATGTTATGCTAAAGGTATTTCGGGAAATACATTTATGTAGTCAAACCATTTCAAGTAGAACTTCCAATTCTCAACTAAAAATAAAACTACTTTATGCATCTATTCATTCTTTACAAAGTTCATTAAGAATATAGACCGTGGCTGACATCTATTGCATCTTTAGTTTTCCTAACACTAAATTCTGCATTGTAAACCCAACAGTGTTTATCAATAATATATATTTATTCTGTTTGTTTATTTTTTGTGGAGGTGCATATCTTGGTAGATGATAGATTTCATATTACAAATCCAGAACTTTATGCTGTCACTCACTATATTCTTTTCAAATACCTAATCTGAGTAAGGTACAGAGTCAGGGCATGTGTGTGTGTGTGCACGCGCGTGTGTACCTGATCTAGAAATACTAGATACTTACTGCTCACCTTTAAGTGGCTCATTGTCAACATCAGGAGTGAGAACTTCTATTCTTAGAATGTTAAAAACAACATGACAATTAGATAGCAATAGGATAAACATAAAGTGCTGTTATTTGCCAAACAAGACACATGTGTTTGTGCTCAGAAGTTGGACCGATGTTCCTCTGAATGAGTGGAATAGAAAACTTTCATAATAGGGTTAGATTTAGTGAAGCCTTGATGGATAGACTTAAAATTATTTAATTTTTAGACTGATGATCCAAAGACTGCCATGTACTCATGAAATCTAATTTCCTAGTCCACTTATTTCTTATCCTTGGCACACAGCTAGACTATCTTAGCCACTCTTGCGGTTAGGTGGGGCCATGAAGTATTGGTAGAACATCCCGCCATCCCTGTCCTATTTATTAGAAAACCTCTCAGGTGTTATTATACGTTCTCTTTCTTCCCTAGGCTATGGTCAGTCCTTGCACTCCTGTTCCTGTCCAAATTGACATATGGCTATAAATCTGCATGTACAACTCTCTTTTCTAGCTAGACTTGTGGTTTCTGCCATCTCCTGACTTCCTCACCTAATGCCCCTAGGTTATGGCCTGACACAAACTGAACTGGAAGTGATAGCAAAGGATTCAGTCAAGCCAGTAGGCACTCCACGGGTGGGGCTGAAACTGGAGACAGGAAGTGAGTTCCACTCTAAACATTTTTCTGGAGTTTGAATCCCTGAACTGGCTGACATATAAAGGATGGTTTACACTGGTTTTGCATGCATGATTTGATTGTAGTGAAATATTTGTTTGCTGAGCCAATCAATAGCTGTCCTACGGGAGGAAATCTTTTTTTTCTGTAGATTCTTTTCTTTCCTTCTTTCTCCTTCCTTCCTTCCTTCCTTCCTTCCTTCCTTCCTTCCTTCCTTCCTTCCTTTCTTTCTTTCTTTCT
>NW_012101266.1:1718304-1738761 GCF_000951045.1 Mandrillus leucophaeus | reverse complement strand
TTTCTCTCTCTCTCTCTCTCTCTCTCTCTCTCTCTCTCTTTCTTTCTTTCTTTCTTTCTTTCTTTCTTTCTTTTCTTTCTCTTTCTTTCTTAATTTCTTTCTTTCTTAATCTTTCTTTCTTTCTTTTTTTTCTCTCCCTTTCTCTCTCTCTCTCTTTCTTTCTTCTTTTTTTAGATTTGTTTCTATGTTTTTAATGTAATATTTACATTTTAAATGTACACATTAAAATGCTGGGTTTACCACACGCGTGGAACAATGCCGAACTGTAGAAATGACTTGGCTGTAGGGGTTAATTCTCTTGATAAGGCTGACCGGCCAGGTGCGGTGGCTCACACCTGTAATCCCAGCACTTTGGGAGGTCGAGGCGGGTGGGATCTCCTGAGGTCAGGAGTTTGAGACCAGCCTGGCCCACATGGTGAAACCATGTCTCTACTAAAAATAAAAATAAAAAAAAATTAGCTAGGCGTGCTGGCAGGCACCTGTAATCCCAAGCTACTCGAGAGGCTGAGGCAGGAGAATCGCTTGAACCCAGGAGGCAGAGGTTACAGTGAGCAGAGATCGTGCCATTGCACTCCAGCCTGGGCAGTAAGAATGAAATGCTGTCTCAACAAAACAAAACAAAACAAAATTAAACAAAAACAACTGACCGCGCTTTGCGAACATCTGGCAACCTGAGGCAATGGTGAGGCTCTTACGAATTCAGGCAGTTGTAGAGTAAACCTGGTATGTGTGAAGGGAGTAGACTACTTAGTGGAATAAACCTTAAAGCACAGGCAATTTTGCACCACACAGCCTCTACCTGTTCAATGTGGGTATTTGGTAATGAGGGCATGAGGAAAATAACAGGATTGAATTGGGTTCTTTCACATAACCTGCTCTATTTTAGCATGTCAACTGTGTATAACTGTTAATTCATCAGCTGTTTTCATATGAATTAGCTCCTGCATATTAAGTCTTCTTTCCCCCAATCATGACTCAAAGTTTAACCACTCTTCTCAATTTGTGACATTAAGAAGAATCACATCATGAATTGCATTTTCAATCAACTACGCACAGATTGCCTTCAATGACAGGCAAACCCAAGGGCTGTAGTTAAAGCTGCAGAAAAAATCCAAAGACCTTTTGCATATTGCATAAGCACATATGGGATTCTCTGCTTTAGCATCGTATGAGAATGAGGCTGATCAGATTGTTCTGAAGGAAAGAAATTATAGAAAACCTTTCACCAGAATCTATTGAAATCATTTTCTTTTAGCCAGGGACTATTTTTTATGGCAGATGCTTGTAATTAATTCCATATTCAAAGCCTATTTTCTATAGGCAGAAAGATACACTTCTTTCTCATTTTTAAAGGGTGAAAGGTGGGAAAGTTTCTTAATTTATTTTCTTGGAGAAAACAAGGTATAGCAAGGCAGCATTATAATCTCTTTTAAGGATTTATTGAAATGTCAAACTCTGGGGGACTGGAGCTGCACGAGGAAAATGAATAAACAGCAGATTAGCATTTAGACAATATTCTTTTATTGCTTGACTATAGGAAATAATGCTGAATAAAATTAATTTGGAATTTGGCAAGAATTTAAATAGTAGAGGTAAAACATGCAAATAATTCAGTACATCTGAGTCTTGTAGGAACATTCATTGGAATAAATTAAGGAAAACCATAATGACAAACATTCTTTTGGACGCTCTAAATACAGTCATGCACTGTTTAATGATGGGGTTACATTCTGGGAAATGCACTATTAGGCAATTTCCTCACTGTGCAAACATCATAGAGCACACTTTCACTAACCTAGATGGTATAGCCTAATACAGACCTATGCTATATGGTGTAGCTTATTGTTCCTGGCTATAACACAGTCATTAGCATTTGTGTATGAAAACATACTAACTATAGAAAAGGTACAGTAAAACTGTGGTATAAAAGGTAAGAAAAGGTACACCTGTATAGATCATTTACCACGAATGGGAGCTGTAGGACTGGAAGTTGCTCAGGGTGAGTCAGTGAGTGAGTGGTGAGTGAGTGTGAAGGCCTAGGACATTACTGTCCACTACTGTAGACTTTAAAAACACTGTACACTTAGGCGAGACTAAATTTACTAAAAAGTGTTTTTCTTTCTTCAATGATAAATTAACCT
Organism: Mandrillus leucophaeus; assembly: GCF_000951045.1. NCBI lineage: Eukaryota > Metazoa > Chordata > Mammalia > Primates > Cercopithecidae > Mandrillus > Mandrillus leucophaeus. The sequence continues at coordinate 1,736,620 of NW_012101266.1, read as the reverse complement.
TAGCTTACTGGAAACTTTTTACTTTCTAAACTTAACATTATAAAAACTATTTGACCCTTTTGTAATAACCCTTATGTACCATATATAGTTGTATGTGCTACATTTTTATATGACTGGCAGTTCAGTAGGTTTGTTGACACCAGCATCACCACATGGCTATGACATCGCTAAGCTATACTAGTTTTTCAGCACCGTTGTAACTTTATGGGACCGCTGTTGTATATGCAGTTTGTCGTTGACCAAAACATCGTTATGTGGCATTTGACTGTTGAAAACAATAAGAAAGTAATGAAGTTTATATTTATCCAAGAATTTTCTGGAATTAAAGAAAAGAAAAAAAACCCTTTTTTAAGCTCAGGATTTTTTTTATCACTAGCAAAATTGAGGACTAAAACCCATGGTTGGTAGTAACCATTGAAACCATAATTTGTTGGTGAGTTGTCTAGGCCAGAAGTACAATGATTTCAAACCCTATATGCCCAGTTTCTGTCCAGAGTAAATAAAGAATCTCCATATTCTAGTTATTTGGAGTCTTTGGATTGCATTAGATGAAGAAAGGGCACATCATTTTTAATAGAAAGTTTTTTTTAAGACAAGGACCCACTCACCCAATTTAAGTACTGTAGTTTATTCAGCATAAAGGGTGGACATTTCAGTTATTCTCCATTCATTTTATATCCTGTTAGAACTAGGTAGCCTATTTAAAAGTATATGTTCAAAAAAACTACTTATATTTAACAGAGACACTTAAAAATACCCTCAATTTGAAAGCCGTTTATTTCACTGCTGAAGGCTCCAAACTGTGGCATGACTTGATTAGATCACACAACTGAATGGAATTAGTTGATTATATTCAATATTCTTATTCTATGATATGACCTTTTGGGGTATTGTTGGACCAGCTCCATTATGTGTCTTGAAATGCCTGAGTCTATTATCATTTTCAGTCAAGAAAATAGTGGTTCTCTCTTTTATCCCAGCTCACTTTATCTAGTAGAAGAATTTGGAAAGAAATGAAATGACCTCTGCTTAATACAGTTGGGAACAACTTAAAGACCAAAGAACTGATGTGGGGACAGTCCATCTATAAGAGGACACTAATCGGGACCAAACCACAGTTGCCCAGAGGGTTGTTTAGATGAGATGTCATAGTCTAAATGATAGTACCCCACCTTTGCATTTCTTTCTCTCCACTCCTATTCGTTTATTTGAGTGGGCATCTGTGATAAGTCTATTTTTGCTATGCCTTTTTAAATAAAGGATATCCTTTCTTCGAAGGAAGAAGAGGAGGAGGAGGAGGAGGAAGAAGAAGAGGAAGAAAAAAAGATTAAAAAAAGAGTAGGTTGGGGATTACAGGAACCTGGGCATCAATTGTGGGTGTGATTAATGAGGGCCATACTGTTTTACCTGACAACAGTGACCCCAACTGGTTGAGTGGAAAATTGCTTAAGAAGACATGCTTGGCCTTCTCACAGATACTGCAGTCCTACAATCCTAAGTAAGGAATGAATAACACAGATAATCACTGTGCCTGAGAGTAGTGAGAGGTGATAGACAGGAAGTGTTTTTATCCTTCCTTTTCCCTCCTTCTTATCTCCTTCCCTTGCCAACTCTCACTCCTCCCTTCCCTTTTCTAACTTTCCTTTCTGCTCCTGTTCCACTTCTGTTCACTAAACCAATTGGCTATTTTGTGACACAGATTTGATTTACTGTAAACATTTAGTAAACCTTGTAATTTATTAAGCTCTCTTTAGTGCAATTGTCATTGCTGTAATATCCAAAAATGAATTAGGGAGGAAAAAAAATGAGACCCTCCAAATCCATTAATCTTATGACCTAATCCGATATTACAGTCTATGTCCCTTGAGTGCAATTGCATTATTTAAACATAATAGTGATTTGAATTTATAGATTTCCTAAAGCCGTGAGTAGAATTGAAGACCTATCACTCTTGTGTAGATCTCTCAGCATAAAAATTCATTTGAGACAGTATATTTCAATGCTCAATGGTTTTTCCTGAGTATGTTTAAACATGGGGTAACCATGTATCTCTTGCTTGTACGTCGGATTTTTTAAATGCTGAGTGCAAAATTGGGAACATATTTGATTTCCTTAAGTCTATTCAGCAGCACAAAACTATTATAAAAACATTTGTAAGGCTAACAGACTTTTCCCTCCATAATCCCAAAGAAACTGTTGTTCAAATGTGTATTGCCAGTAGCTGCTGGCTAGGCCTCAGAGGGTTTATAATGACTGATCTAAAGATTCTCCCTTCTGTTGGTGAACAGGAAATACTTCCCTTAACGAGGGTGTTTTCATGTTATAGTTGAAAGTCCTTCCTTCATTCACCGAATTCCTATTTCATTACAGTTCCGTGTAGCCATTGAACATTGTGTCTTTGTCTCTCTGGCATCTAAGCCCCCTTATATCTTAAGAGAATCCCCAATTAGATTCTCCTAAGATAATCTATGACCCCATCTTTGATGGGGTCAGTGTCTACTTCTCAATATGAAAATGCAAAGGGCTAGGTCCTCTCTTTTTCTGATCCTGATAACACTGCCTAACCCAGCCTGAGTTGATTGGATGCTCCTGCCAAGGATTTTAAATCTTGAATGAGTAAATAAAAGAAAGGATGACAGCATTTCCTTCACAGAAGTGGCAGTGATGTTGAAAATCCTGTGGTGGAAATATCCTGGCAGATTAATACTGCTAAAAATGTTTGTGTGCTTCTGGCTTTTTGGTTTTTCAGAGATTTTCTAAGCCTGATCCTTGAGTTTTCATCAATGCTGAGAGTCCTCAATATTTTTCTAATAAATTTTATTTTTGGTTGACAGAGTTAGATTTATTATTGGTGGTAAATAGAAATACTGGCCTCTATTTTTAACCTCCCCTTACATCCAAACCTTTTGCCTTGTGGGTTTGCAGTCTTTCACACAGTTGCAATGTGTTCTTCCTCGTACCTTGACTTTGGGCTTAGCCATAACTTGCTTTGTCTAATGGAATGTGAGTAGAAGTGGGAGTGTGTCAGTTTTTAGGTTAGACTTTAGAAGGCATTGCATTTCTGCCTGCCTTCTCATGCTTTTGCTGTTACCTCCTTGATACCTTCTGTTCCTTTATCCTGCACCCTAGAATGAGTACCTATTGAATTGCTCAACCTTCAGTGAGGATCAAAGTCCAGCTGGAACCACAACTTGAATCAGCACCACTTGCCAAGCCCAGTCTAGATTAGTTGGCTGTCAAAAGAATCAGTGACGTGTGAGTTCAGTTGAGTTTAGCAGAACCAAACCTCTCATGCTAACCTGTAGGTTCCTGAGACATATATGATTTTATTTTATGCTACTGAGATTTCATGTGTATGTTTTGCAGCATTTCTGTGGCAATAGCTAACTGGTATGTATCTGTTATATGCAATTTAAATTATTTCAACAGATGTTGATAATAGAAGTGTGTGTGTGTGTGATCTTAGCTTTAGCTCACTGGGACTAAGTGCTACATAGCTTTAGCAATTATGTTTTCCTATTCTTTTTCCTGTTGATGATTGGAATGAGCATGCAACTTAGTTATTTCCACCAATGAGATATGTGGCGAGGCTTTCTGTGTTTTTGTGTGTGTGTGTGTGTGTGTGCATGTGTGCATGTGTAGAAGGTTTTTTCCTTTCCTAATAAGAGGGGATACATTGGAAGAGAATTTCTCTGTTCTGTTCTTTCAGTCTTCATGTCTGCAGCTGAGGCAGTTGTCCGTGTCCATTAGATAAATTAGTCTGAAGTTTCAGACAACACCTGAGTATAGCAGAGATGGAATGATCCTGAGTGCATTATGCCAATAAACCCCTCAATTACCTCTGAGCTTTGTGTTATATGAGAGAATACACTTTCCTTATTTTTAAGCTGCTTGGGTTTGGTTTTCTTTACTTTCTGCTGAAAGTATCCTAACAGGTAAGGGTGTAGCGTGTATGCATGTGGGAATGCAAGGAGGATTAAATACAGTAGAAGTCTGAGTGAAAGGAAGGAAATAGTTAAGGTTATCCCTCATGAAATGGAAGGGATATGGCAGCATACGTTAGGTGGTATGTAAGCTGAGATCAGGTGGAAAGCAGCCCACATCTATCTGGATTTTCCTCTGTACCTCTTGCCATACATTTATTTGCCCTGCATGGGTTGTTAAAAAGTAAACTGAGGCACAGTAAAGTTTTAAAGAGTTTATTTGAGCAAATAGTGATTCATGAATCAAGCAGTAGCAGTTTCAAACCAGAAGTGGTTCAGGAGCTCCACTGAGGGAACACGAGTGGGAGACTTTTATAGGACAAACACAAAAGTAATGCAAAGAAAATATTTGATTGGTTGCAGTCATACAGTTGCCTTATTTGGTCTATCCCATTGGAAAATCCCTAGTTACATAAGTATAAGTTTGTTGGTTGCTTCTGATTTGTCAAGCTTAGATTCTGTTTTTCTTTGATTTAGGCATTTACAAGAAACACTTCAAGTTAAGTTTCACTTACGTTTGCAAAGCAAGCAAGGTTAAGGTTCCTTATGAGGGCCTAACTGGCTTTGTCTGCTCAGGGATTCTTTAGGCTCAGTCTCCATTTTAATATGCTTTAATAGAATTACCAGCAAATGATAGGAAATGTACCACCATTGTTGACCGTTTTTGCAGCGTCCACATCTAGAACATCGTGACCCATATAAAACTTGCCCTGTCTCTCACTTTTGGAAAGAAGTAAATGTCTAGTAGGGCAGGATTTGGCTCCATATCTCATCTGAAATTGAATGACATATTCTTTAAACACCATGACTTTGATAATAGACTCAATCCTGTTGTCCAGCCCGTATCCCAGGCCAGTTAAGTCAGAATATCTGGGGATAGAAACCAAGCATGAATATTTTTAAAGCTTCCCAAATTAACTTAGAACAACAACGGGCCTTTATGATTCCATGGATCAGAAATCTGGGAGAAGCTTAGCAGGTGTTCTTAGTGGGTGGTTACAGCTGAGGGTGTTTCTTGTGGTTACAGTCAAGGTTTTTTTTTTTTTTTTTCTTTTTTTTTGAGACGGAGTCTCGCTCTGTTGCCCAGGCTGGAGTGCAGTGGCATGATCTTGGCTCACTGCAAGCTCTGCCTCCCGGGTTCATGCCATTCTTTCCTGCCTCAGCCTCCCAAGTAGCTGGGACTACAGGCGCCCGCCACCACGCCAGGCTAATTTTTTTGTATTTTTACTGGAAATGGAGTTTCACCATGTTAGCCAGGATGGTCTCGATATCCTGACCTCATGATCCACCCGCCTAGGCCTGCTGAAGTGTTGAGATTGCAGGCGTGAGCTACTGCGCCCCCGGCAACAGGCAAGGTATTGATAAGGTGTTGGCCAAGGCTGCAGTCATCTTAAGGCTTGAATGGGGCTGGGGATTTGCTTGCAATATAGCTCACTCACATGGCTCTTGATAGGCAATCTTAGTTAGTTTCTCACTGACTATAAGAAGGAAGCATCAACTTCTTGCTAAGTGGTTTTTGTCTCTCTCTAGCGCTGCTTGATGGTTCTAGAAACACGGCAGCTGGCTTCCCCTGAGTAATTCAAGAAAGCAAGGTAGATGCTCTGATGTCTTTCATGATGTAGCCTCTGAAGTTATATGCCAATATTTCCACAATATCTTATTTGTTATACAGGTCAGCCCTATTCAATGTGAGAGGGGACTACAAAAGTCTTAATGCTAAGAGTTTGAGATCATTGGGACTGTCTTGGCTGCTACAGTGGGATACAAATGAATAAATGATTTGTTCTGATTTCAAAAGTGGATGCTTGGCAGGCTGAATAATGAAATCCCAGGCTCGTGGCTTCCTTGAGGAGCTTCCATTAGAATCAAGCTACTCTGTAGAGCAGCCTTATCAATTTCTGAAATACCAGGTTCCTGGGAAGAGCCTTTGGTCTATCTTAAAAAACATCATTCAAAGGCACAATGCCCTTTAGTGAAATCCAACTCTGCCTCAAACTAATTTCATTCAGATTCGTATCAGCTGGGATTAGCAGCTGATGCTTAGCAAGCAAATAAATTAGGTGTCAGCTCTATTAGTACTGGTTCTTCTGAAAGTGAGTGGACTTATTATAACTACCAATTGTATATAGCTATAAAAGAGCTCTCTAACATTAAGAAGTATACTGTAGCATATAAAAATTGGGTCTTCCTTCTCGACTTTTGCCAGCTTTTTGAGTATGGAAAAATAATGGTTTTCAATGCAGTCCTGCAGTCCTTAGTCCTCTCTCTTCTCCATAACTGTCACTCCTGGAGTTGTTTACTCCATCCAAACCAAATATTATCTATACACTGATATTGCTAATTTTGTATTTTTAGTCCAAATCCTATACCAAGTGCTGGACTTGCACAGCCAACTTCCTATTCAACATCTATCCCCTCGTGAATGACTACTGGGAATCTCAAATTTTATTCAAAACCAAATTCTTAATTATTTCTCTATACTTGTTTCTCTATTTTCTTTCTTAGTATCTGGAAATTCCCTTTTTTCCAGTTGATCAGGCAAAAATTTTGGAGTACCCTTGCACCTCTTTTTCTCTCATTCTTCACATGCAATCATCCATCCACAACATTTTAAAGAGTTCTCCCTGCAAAGTCTCTCTCAAGTCAAATTATTTTTCACTACGTCTACCACTACTATGCTGGTCCAAAGTATCCTCATCTTTTGCCTAGAAGTGCAGTAGTATCTTAATGTATCCCTTTGCTCTAACTCTGTCTTTAAAACTAATTTTCCATATAGCATTTAAAAATGGAAGACAGATGACAGGTTATTTTTTTTAATCTTCTGATGGCTTTGTATTTCTACAACTGTTATTTTGGCCTGTGATGCTTAACATGATCTGTTCCCCATTCCTCTTCCACTCTCATTACCTCTCTTCCCTTCTCTCTTACTTTCTCCCGTATCCACTCCACTTCACTCCACTCCACTTAACTCTCACACTGGCCTCCTTGCTATTGTTTGCATACTAAGTGTACTCATTCACCCTTAGGGACTTTGTGTTTCCTGTTCTCACTGTCTAGAACTTCCTCACTGCCCCCTATATCTGCTTGGTTTGCTTTCTTCTTTCTTTTATATCTCAGCTTAAATATCTTTCTAATAAAGAGGAATTTTCTTCCCTCCACATATAAAGAGTATTTTATTCAACCTCATGAATTCCCCTTACTCTATTATTTTTCCTTCGAAATATTCATTGTTACTTGATGTCCATTTACTCATTTTATTGTGACAACCGTAATAGACTGAAAAGATTCATCATGACAGCACCATTGGCAGTTTTGGTCTTTGCCATATCGACAAATATTAGAACCATTCATGGAAGATAGTAGGTACTCAATAAATGTGGTTTGAATGGAATTAGATTACATTATTCATGACATTTCCTAAAATTTCATGTTCATATATCAAGACTATCCTCTGGATGGCAAAACCAAAGTAAAATACCACTGTGCCAAATATTTAAGGAGCAAAACAGAATAAAAGGGGATCTTTAATATGTTCACTATTTCTTAAATTATCAACTTGAATTGAATATATCTAGGATTGATAAGCAAAATTATGAATTTAAATGATCATAAGATGTAACAGTATGTTTAATTTAAAAGACATTGTAGAAAGTAGACTTGTAAAAATCTTAAAAAAATAGACTTTTTTCTAAAAAACAAAACAAAACAAAATACCAGCACAGTGATAATTCAGTAAGTTTTATTTAATAGCAACTGGTGTCTCTATGATATATTACAAAATACAATTAATTTTTTATACAATATTATACTGAAACATATTTTGCTTTCATGTTCTTGGAAGAAAATCCACTAGCCTAGGGCTACCAATCTGGCAGGACAAGTCAGTTACCAGACAGAGTAATCCAACACACCAAGCAAGTTCTATGCATAAATGGCATGATGATACAAATGGTGGTTGTGTAAAGTTAATTTGTTCATGGAATTAAGGGGGTAGTAGAATCACCCTAAGAGTGGTAGTGCTAGGGAACCAGAATAAAATAAAAGAAAGGAACAAGAAAAAGAGGGAGATTTCCTCTTCCACTCTCATTACCTCTCTGCCCTTATCTCTTACTGTCTCCCGTATCCACTCCACTTCTCTCCACTCCACTTCACTCTCACACTGGCCTCCTTGCTATTCTTTGCACACCAAGCGTACTCATTCACCCTTCAGGGACTTTGTATTGCCTGTCCCCCCTGGGGATATAAATATATAAATTTATATATTAATAAATAAATTTAAAATGTGCTTTTTTGAGGACTTCTTGGGCTGTTACATATCTATTTTTTTGGTCAGAATAATGAAATATTGTTAGCAATTCTTTGTTTTGTCCAACCTACCAGTTCATAGAGCTGTGAGAATTGGTTCTTAGATTAAGAGATGGTAGAGTTTATGCCCCTCTTATGTTATTGAACTTAATTATGCTGCTGTCAACTTTTCAGTTACTGGTTTTTACCTCAACCATAATATAGGTCATGTCTACACAGATAAACAAGTTTGAGAGATCAATCAACACAGCAATTAAGTAAAATAATTTAAAGCTGGAACTAGTTTGGAATTTTGGCCTGATATATCCAGCAATTCAACAGAAAGTTAGCTGGTTTGTTTATGTGGATATAATCATAGCAGCAGGCCCTACTTTTTCTGCATGATCCTGTGCTACTAGTGACTTCAATAAGTAAGATAAATGGGGACAAAGAAGAATGAACAATGAAGAGCTTTAAAACTGATTTTAAGAATCAGGGATCTTGGGAAGATGGTGGATAGGAGGCAGGACCAGTTTGCAGCTCCAGCTCGGACAGACATGTAAAGACTCACATTTGAACTTTTGCTACAGAACTACTGCAAGAATATACTAGGAAAGCTGAGAGAATCCACAGACCCTCTGAAGGAAGCAGATTGCTTCTGCAGGACCCAAGAAACAGCCCAAATACTGTGAGTGCCCAAGCTGTGACAGTGGGAAAGGAGGATTGTCTGCCCCCAAACATACCCTCACTGGGGAACCTGGAAGTATAGATCATGGAAAATAGATTTGACCTTACCTGGATTGGAGTCAGTTTAGACAGCTGAGAGAATTACAGGGGTGGAAGAAGCAGCGGGAAAAGCCCTGTGGTCTCTCTGGGTCCCCAGGGAAGCCATTTCTGACTTCCCTTACAGGGGTCCTTGAGGAGGACTGCCAGAGTAACTGGGAAAAGACCACAGGGAGAAGGAAACCTCCAGCTAAACTTTGTAACAATTCCAACCAAAGGCGAAGTCTCCTGGCCAGAATTCTGGAGAGGGTGTGAATTCAATGCAGACTCAACAGGGTGGGAGGCGTGAAAGCCCTGCTTGCTCTCTCAGATGGAAAGCTGGTAGCCTGGGGCTAGTTGTCAGTCATACTCCCCGACTAATTTGGAAACAAACTCAGGGGGAGCACAGTGGGAGTGAGACCATCCTTTCGGGATGCATAGGAGCTGGGTGAGGGCTGTAACTGCTGGGTTTCCCCTACTTCCCTGACAAACTGCATGACACAGCAGAGGTAGCCATAATCTTCCTGGGAACATAACTCCTTTGACCTGGAAACCACACCCCCATTCCCCACAGCAGCCATGGCCCCACCCCTTGGGCGGGACTTAAGGAGAGCCTGGGCTCAGACAAGCCTAACCCTGCCCCTACTTGATGGTTCTTCTGTATCCACTCTGGTGGCTGAAGACAAAGAGCATATTCTCTTGGGAGTTCGAGGGCCCTGCCCACTGCCTGATTCTCCATATACTACCATAGCTGATGCTCTCTTGAAAGCACCACCTCCCAGCAGGAGGTCAATCAGCACAAAAATAGTGCATTAAGGACCAAAACGAAGGACCTCACAGAGTCCATTTCACTCCTCTTCCACCTCCAGTGGAACAGTTGCTGGTATCCATGGCTGAGAGACCTGAAGATGGTTCACATCACAGGGCTCTGTGCAGACAACTCCCAGTACCAGCCCAGAGCCTGGTAGCCCTGCTGGGTGGCTAGATCCAGAAGAGAAATAACAATTACTACAGTTCAGCTCTCAGGAAACCATATCCCTAGGAAAAGGGGGAGAGTACTACATCAAGGGAGCACCCCATGAGACAAAAGAATGTGAACAGCAGGCTTAAGCCCCAGATCTTCCCTCAGACAGCTTACCCAAATGAGAAGGAACCAGAAAAGCAATTCTGGTAACATAACAAAACAAGGCTCTTTAGCAACCCCCCACCACCAAAATCATACTAGCTCACCAGCAATGGATCTGAACCAAGAAGAAATCCCTGATTTAACCTGAAAAAGAATTCAGAAGGTCAATTATTAAGCTAATCGAGGAGGTACCAGAGAAAGGAGAAGTACAACTTAAGGAAATAAAAAAAGAAAAAAAAAATGATAGAAGATACGAGGGTAGAAATCTACAGTGAAATAGATAGCATAAATAAAAAACAATCACAACTTCAAGAAATAAAGGACACACTTAGAGAAATGCAAAACGTTCTGGGAAGTTTCAGCAATAGAATCGAAAAAGCAGAAGAAAGAACTTCAGAGCTCAAAGACAAAGTTTTTGATTTAACCCAATCCAACAAAGACGGAGAAAAAAGAACAAAGCCCCCCAGAAGTTTGGGATTGTGTTAAACAACCAAACCTAAGAATAATTGGCATTCTTGAGGAAGAAGAGAAATCTAAAAGTTGGGGAAACATGTTTGGGACTTAATTAAACTAAAGAGCTTTTGCATGGCAAAAGGAACAGTCAGTAGAGTAAACAGACAACCTGAAGAATGTGAGAAAATCTTCACAATCTATACATCCAACAAAGGACTAATATCCAGAATCTACAAGGAACTCAAACAAATTAGCAAGAAAAAACAAACAATCCCATTAAAAAGTGGGCTAAGGACATGAATAGAAAATTCTCAAAGGAAGAGATACAATGGCCAACAAACATATGAAAAAATGCTCAACATCACTAACAATCAGGAAAATGCATATCAAATCCACAAAGTGATACCACTTTATTCCTGCAAGAATGGCCATAATAAAAAAATAAAAAAATAAAAAAATAATAGATGTTGGCTTAGGTGTGGTAAACAGGGAACACTTCTACACTGCTAGTGGGAATGTAAACTAGTACAACCACTATGGAAAACAGTATGAAGATTCCTTGAAGAACTAAAAGTAGAACTACCATTTGACCCAGAAATCCACTACTGGGTATCTACCCAGAGGAAAATAAGTCATTATACAAAAAACATACTTGCACACACATGTTCATAACAGCACACTTTGCAACTGCAAAAATGTGGAACCTACCCAAATGCCCATCAATCAGTGAGTGGATAAAGATACTGTGGTATGTATATATGATGGAATACTACTCAGTCATAAAAAGGAATGAATTAATGGCATTCACAGCAACCTGGTTTATATTGGAGACTATTAATCTAAGTGAAGTAACTCAGGAATGGAAAACCAAACATCGTATGGTCTCACTTATAAGTGGGAGCTAAGCTATGAGGATGCAAAGGCATAAGAATGACACAATGGACTTTGGGGACTCAGGGAAAGGGTGGGAGCGAAGTGAGGCATAAAAGACTACAAGTAGGGTGCAATGTATACTGCTTGATGATGGTTGCACCTAAATCTCACAAATCACCACTAAAGAACTTATTCATGTAACCAACCACCACCTATTCCCCAATAACCTATGGAAATAAAATATTGAAAAAAGAACTTACTCATGTAGCCAAATACCACCTGTTCTCCAAAAACCTATGGAAATTAAAAAAAAAAAAAAACTGACTTAAAAAAATTTTGGCAGACTGTAATGTGAGTATGAACAACTTTTATTTTATCATGACACTTCAGACACTCTGTTTTGTTCTTTAATTGTTGTAATAGAGAAGATGCACCTAGTAGGCCATCTGTTTTCACTCTTTTTTTAAAAAATATTTTTATTGGAAAAGATACTAACCTGAAATATGTGCATGAATTTTTTCCTTTTTCTTTTATTATTTCAGTTTTGTTTCACTACATTGGCATTGTTCTAAGCACTGAGGTTTTCTTTCTTGTTCTCTCTCTTTTGCTTTAAAAAGTTGTAGAGGGTGGGGGTGGTGGCTCATGCCTGTGATCCCAACACTTTGAGAAGATGAAGCAGGAAGATCACTTGAGTCCAGCACTTTGGGACCAACCTGGGTAACACAGTGAACCTCATCTCTATGAAAAATCAAAAAATTAGCTGGGTGTGGTGTCACACACTTTTAGTCCCAGCTACTCAGGAGGCTGGGGTGGGAGGATTGCTTGAGCCTGGGAGGTTGAGGCTACAGTGAGCTGTGATTGCATCACTGCATTCCAGCCTAGGAGATAGAATGAGAGCCTGTGTCAAAAAAATATTTTTAAAATGTAGAAATGAATTAATCTATAAGCATATAAAGGATGTGTGAACATTTAAATGGAAAAATATATAAAAGTTCAGCCTTAATTGTGTTTTAAACCAATATTACTAAAATGTACTTACCTATACTTAAGTCTGAAAGATTAGCAAGGTGATAGAGTTATTTTAAAATTAATGATTTTAGCATTACAGATTTCTGTTTTTTCAAATCAAGATGTGAATACAAAATAAAGAAAAATGATGAGTGATATTGGATTCCCATCAAATATGCTCATATTCAGACTTAAAGTTATATGAAATGCAAATTTCATACCAATTAAAATGATCATATTCTGAAAACAACATATCCTGAGATTATACACTTCATATTTTAATACTTGTGCATGCAATATATTTGGAGTATATAATCATGACATTGTCAAGTTTTTGTGCATAGAAAGAAATAATCTATTATCTAACATGACAAATAGCCAATAACCATTCCTCTGTCTTCCCCTAGTAAAAGCAATATTCATTCCTTTGACTTGGTAATCATCATTCAATGATTTACCATTTCTTTGTGCTTTTTGAGGCCCATAGCAAATTGCAAACTTCATATTTTCAGGAGAAACAGTTGGAATACATTTTGAGGAGCAGGCTGATATGCCATGCAACAAATGGGAAAACTACATCAGCGTTTATAAAGGGCCTGTCTTCAGTGTTGAAATGGTTTTTCCTTCATTCTTATGGGAGCCCCATTCTAATCTTCAAGCTGGAACCGTTCAGCTTGTTTTCTCTTGGTATTTGAATGGAAAAGTAGAGGGAGCCAGGCTTTAAATTAAATAGCAGAGCACTCTTGGGATGGGGGCCTAAGTGCTATTCATAGGGAGTTGCTTTTATTCTCTGCTTTGCCCCTTCTTGGATGAGTTAGACTGGGGTGTGTACCTCAGTTCTCCATTCTATAAACAGAATGCAATCACTCATTTACAGAGCCTTGTTAATGCCTATGCACACTTCCAAGAAAGTATTGAAATCATCACCCAAAACTTTTCAGTATGATCCTTTTCCCTAAATCGGTGTTGATGGTCCGGCTTGTTATAAGTACCCCTCTATTTTGAAAATGAACAATGTTTGAAAGATTATTATTGTGGAAAGAATTGGCACCAAAAATCAAGTGCCAGTCTTTCTTATTCCAGAAACATTGGAACTTCTTGACAAACTGGGTCCATGAGTGAAAGTAACCTCCAGGAAAGGGAGTTTGAAACTGGCAGGAATATTTAACTGGCACACCCAATAAGTCAGAAATTATAATAACCCTGGCTGAATTTCCTTACAAATGAAAAGTCCTGCAATTTTTGCCATGAATTAAGGGTAAATAGATTCAAAAGTCATTTATAAAAATTCATATCTACCCCCAACACATCTTTGTCAGGACTGTAGGCTGAGCCTTGGATAACAGTAACTTATGATAACTGAATTGAATTGCTCTTGAGGCAGTTAGAAGTTAGAAAATTGGTCACTAGCCAGGTTGTATTAGGCAAAAATCATGTAATCATTATGAACCTTATTTCTTGATCTTTAAGGTGGGGTATGTTCTCTCATAAAATTACAATATTAAATAATTTTAATGTAACATATGTTTAGTACTGTTAGTGGCCTCTAGTAAAAATTAAAAATCAGTATTATGTTGTTATGATGGTTAATATATCTATCACCCTAAACATTAAGTGAATGAGTTAATATGAACCATTAGACACACTTGTAAATTTCGGGATATTTTATTTCTTTTCTTACCTTTTTTTTTTTTTTTTTTTGAGATGGAGTTTCACTCTTGAGTGCAATGGCTTAATCTCAGCTCACCACAACCACTGCCTCCTGCGTTCAAGCGATTCTCCTGCCTCGGTCTCCCAAGTAGCTGGAATCACAGGCATGCACTACCATACCCAGCTAATTTTTGTATTTTTATTAGAGATGGGGTTTCACCATGTTGACCAGGCTGGTCTGGATCTCCTGACCTCAGGTGATCTGCCTTCCTTGGCCTCCCAAAGTGCTGGGATTACAGGTGGGAGCTACTATGCCTGGCCCAGATATTTTATTTCCAAAAATGTTTCATTACTTTTACTTTTCTTGGCTCAATTGCCTTCTTTTGCCACTTTCCTTAAAAGGTATGACTACTTAATTTTTTCTGGTTCTTTCACTTAGTGAATTGCTTAGTGAATTATGCCAATTATTGCTCACTAGGACAAAAGTGAAAATGCTTATCTGTGCTATGCTGTGATCAACTCCGTTTTCACAAAGTGATGATGAACAGACTGATGAACTCTTCCTAATCTGGTAAGGCCACTGATGGTTGTAAGAGGGGAGATGTCAGTGGTTCTCAACTCTGCTGCTTGTGAAAATCACCTGCCTGGGCTCCATAACTGAAGATTCTGATTTAAAGGATCAGGTTGGGGCCTGTCCTGGGTGGATGCTAAAAGCTCTCCAAGTGCGTTTAACATGCAACCAAGATTGAAACTCACTGGGTTGTCTGTATGGAAGCTTTGGTTTTGCAGAGTTGCTCTTAACAAGGTCTAAATTGTTGTGAATCTATCCATGTTTTCATCAAGGGTAGTAACTAGCACTTGGGAGTTAACCTCATTTGTTTTTTAGGTTGCTTTAGTTTAGTTCAAGTCATGCACTGAAGATTTCAAGTTCAACTGTAACTTTTAAGGAGATTTTATTCTCCCTTTACTGTCTATGTTATGGCTCATACGTGAAAGGCTCCTAGTTCAAATGTGAGAGTTAATTGGACTCATTTGCAATTATTGAGTACATTGCCCAGATTTAGACAAGCAGTATAAGTGAACCCCAGTTAGTGTGGGCATGAGTTTGGCATCCTTTTTTTCTGTCTTTCTAATGCTACTGAAATTTTTTAGAAGTACCTGCTATTGTATTTTTACTCTTTAGTTAGTGATATTTATATCAAGCACAGGTAATATCACATTTAGTAACTGATAAATCCACAGATGAAGAGAACATGTGAGCTTCCCTTAAGGGAGGCTACTAGGTGCAGCCCACGTTACACCTTTCTGACTGTCCTATATTGGTCCATCTGCCTCCACGTCTTGTTCCTACTGCCAGGGCTCTTCGTTCCACTCTGGAACTTTGAGAAGGGCCCTTCCTCAAGGACAAACTTGAATGCTTCCTCCTCCATAAACCTTTTCCACTTCTGACTATCCCTGTCTCTGTGATCCCATCTTCCTTTTCATTCCTGTTTTCACCCACCCCATGATCCAGTTACTCAAGGCTGCTGTTTATACTTTTTTACGTCTGCGTCTTGTCTTTATAACTAGCTTTAAACTATTTCAGGTTTAGGGAAATCCTATTGGCTTTACGAATAAGGTCCTGTATTACTCGATAAATGTGTGATGGTGGTGGTGAAGATAAAATCACTTTTGAGAAAAAGAATAGACATGGTCTGGATATATTAGGGAAGACGACAGAGAACGTAGAACTTGAACAGACATAGAGGATTTGGTAGAATTTAGGTTGTTGGAGGAGAGATCCTTCTATAAAGTGCTATTTTTGGTCAGGCGTGGATATTCTGTGTATGTGTGTGTGTGGCCTGTGTGTGTTTACAAACATACACATAATATGTACCTGTAGTACCAATTGAATTCCTAGATCATCTTACTTCTTAATACATGACTTCAGAATCTTCCCTGATATATACCAATTTTACATATCTGATATATACCAGTGTTTCAATTTCTAGTCTCCAAGTGAGGGCAAAACATATGTCTTTGAAACTTACTTCTAAATGCCAAGTAAAGGAATGCACACATTATTCTGATTCATATACACCCTTAACTGGAGTGAACTCTAAAGGTTGTTCCTTATCGTTTTTCAATAACATGATTGGGGAAGAAGGAATACTAATGTTATCTTATAACCTTGGCACTTGCTATTTAAAAATTTGTAGCCAAATGTCCTCCCATATGCATTTTGAACTAGGAATATTGTATTGGAATAGAGAGTCAGTGATCTTATTCCCTTAAAAAGTCTGTTTGGTGTTGCATGTGAAATTAAAAGCTTTTAAAGTTAACTGTGTAACAGAGATGCAACTGGAACTCTTGTCAGCAGTCCTAGCTCTGACAGCTACCTTAACTGCATAATTGGAACATGGTGATTTAAGAGGAGGGATAGTAAAATTAGCCATTAACCTATTTTAATTATTATGGCATTGATGTCAAGTCAATGCCACACAAAATCATCTTCTTTTGTTCATTGGGTTTGGAGGACTAGATTTTTCTGTCCAGCAAGACATTTATTTATTCCAAATTTAAAGCTTAATTTTAGGTTGAGGACCTTCATGTAGACCCAATTTTTTTTTTCTCCTGAGGACTACTCAGCTTTCTTACAACATACATGACCTTGCATCCAGCCTTCTTCCTAAATTTCCCTGTGATTTTGTATTCAGCATTAGCTGACTCCCACAGTAAATTCAGTGCGCCCAATTACTTTTCATAATGAAGCTCATGTAAATCGGAGTAGAGCAGAGGTTTTATTAATGAGACTGATCTATTATTAAGGTTGCTTCGATTATCTTTTCTGAATACTGAGATAAAAGTCAGAAATAATATAAGTTCTCTTGTCAACAGGCTTGATGAAGAAAATGAAGCTTGGAAAATTTATATTTCTCTTTTTTTTTTTTTTTTTTTTTTGCTTTTAGCAAGGCAGAGTAATTTATTTCAAGTCCTATTCTAGTATTGTATAATTTCTGCTAGAAAAATTCAGATCTTCTAAAGGTATATCAGTCATACATATTGAAAATTTTATTTATGTGCAATATGGAGCTGAATGGTGGTATCCTTTGGAATCCATGTATAGCAGGTTTTCTTGACTACTCATGTTTTCATATCTTATTTTCTGTTTTATCTTCTTAATCTTCTTATCTATTTTATGAATATGCTTATGATTATCATGAATGTATCTGGATTTTTAGTGTACAAAACATGGTCAATGTGTCAGTACTCAGCTCACCTTTTTTTTTAACTTAAATAGTATGATTATTAATGGTTAATACTTCCTGTGGTTTCACAGGAAAAAGAATAAACAGCAAGGTAATACAGTTTCAGAGTGAGGTGGGGCCCTTCTAAATGCTCCTCAACCTGTGCCAGCTACTTGCTCTGTCTACTTTATAATCACCATTGTTTTGAGCAGGTATCTCAAAACCTTCATCAGTGATCTTATTAATTTATGTGCTTCCTGTGAATTATTTCCATGTTTTCTTGTATTTCTGACTATAATAATTTTAAGCAGAAAGAATTAAGACACATTCAGAGATGAATCAGGCAATCCATGATAAATAAATGACATTGCACAGAGCACTGGTATGTAGAGAGAAGTAGAAGATAATTAGAATAAAGCTCAGATGGGTTTCCTGAGTTTGTGAATGAAGGTTATATATTGGATCATGCAAAGAGACATGATTTTGTCAGCTTCAGATGGGGAGGAGGCCAGGTTAGCACTGGCCTTAGATCGGAGAGGAAGGCGATTGAAGAGTGTGGAGTGCTCTGTGGCATACCAGATACCAATATTTCTATTTGCAAGTGACAGAAAATCAATTCAAACTGACTTAATTAAAAAGAAAATCTGCTGACTTACAAATTGGCTTAATTAAAACAAATTATGGGCTTACATAATTGAAATCCAGAGAAGGCATCTCTAAAGGCAAACGTATAATTGTATCAGAAATGTCTCTTTCTTCACCTCTTGATTGTGCTTTCCTGTGTTGGTTTCATCCTCAGCTGAGCTCTCCTCAGAAGCTTCTGAGCTGTATTCGCCTTGTTTACCAACCCTGATGGAAAAAGAGCAGCTTTTCTACCAATTTGCACTAGTTTCTGGACTAATATTTGTAAGTTCAACTTGATTCATTAGTCCTTTGTGAGCTAAACACTA
>NW_012101266.1:1676873-1718254 GCF_000951045.1 Mandrillus leucophaeus | reverse complement strand
AGTTTCTGGACTAATATTTGTAAGTTCAACTTGATTCATTAGTCCTTTGTGAGCTAAACACTATAGTCAGAGGATGCAATGATCTGACTGCTCAGGCTGGAGTCGTGTGCCCATTTTCGACCTTAGAATGGAATTGGCCCCACCCATCCAGACCACAAGGACTGAGGGAGTGGGGAAGGGAAGCTCTCCAAGAGAAACTTGGGAACTGGTAACAGATGAATGGGCAATAGAGGAAATAGGCCAATAAGCTGAAAAGCAATTAAGAGGGCTGATGGCATATGGTTACAAATAATATCAGGATGGAGAATGGTCTTTAAGGGAGTAAGGGCTTCAGGGAAAATATAAACCAGGCATTGGGTCCTTTATAGGAGAATCTCAGGAAAAAATTATTCAGGAAATTATAATGCTAATACCCAGTTGATGGTTATTAAGATAATGAATAGCTAAATCAAAGAACATATTTTCATGCAGATGTCTTAAATAATTAGAAAAATATGAGGAGGATTGATCAAACTAAAGGATTTTCAAAGTTTTTGAGGAGAAACTTTTAGGTCCAAATTATTTGTTCTTAGCAAGAGTGGGTGTATTTGTGAAAACAGAGAACATCCTTACAAGACAACGTTTGTTTCTCAGTCTCTACTTATTTATGTGCCAATCAATACAATTGTAATGCAGGCACAAGTGGCTTCATTTTGCCGGTAAAATACTGCATGTTTGTCCAGAGTAACTTAATTTGTCATGGAGAGAAAAAATGTATTGTTACCAAGTCCCATGAACTTGAACTATTGACAAAAACTTGTCACTCTTGAACTATAGACAAAACTCTGGTCACAAGGGATTGACTTGGTTAACATTTCAAAATTAAATATTGTTTGTGAATTTATTCTTGTTTTCTTTAATTTCTTTAATTATTTTCTAAATAGTAAAAAAGGTATTTTATACCAAGGTGTAGAAAGACAAATGAGGTACAGCTTTGGATTTTTGATAATTTTTGTTTCTAAGAAATAAGTTTGCCAGACAATTTGACACGCATGCCAGGAAACTCAGTGCAACAGAATCCAATTCAGAAATTATTTATTAAAGATAGGCGCTGCAGAGTATAAAACAAATAGAGCCTTTCCTGCTTTCAAGCAATTTTCAATCTAACACAGAAAAAAATGCTGTATAGCCAACTACACATGATTCTAATGTATCATAAGTTCTGTAAGAGCAGTATAAGTCAAATATTATAGAGGTTCAGAGGGGGAGGAGATCATTTGGTTGGAGGAAGAAAAGAGAGGAAGGACTGTGAAGGAAGTGACACTGACACGTATGCCTTACAATTTTTTTTTTAACAGATCTAATTACTTAGCAAAATATTATTCTATTAGAATAAATAATAGAGAGGCAAATCCTAGATTATATTCCAAGAATATGATGAAGACCATGAAGAGAAGAGGTGGGAACTGAGGCTGGAGAGGAAGACTGAAGCCACATGAGAAGATATACAACGATTCACATCTGGATTCTAGAAGATCTAGTGACAGATTTAGTGTAAGGGTTGTGGGAGAAGGTAGTAAAAAATGCCTGAGGTGTTGAATGTGGAGGAATGGGAGACAGCTGATTCCAGTTTTAGAAATAAGAAAGTCAATGGGAGTTGTCAATTACTGTGAGAGGGTGAAGATATAATAGGTTTGGGATAAATTAATTTTGAGTGCTCAGGAAATTACCAAATAACGTTTAGGGTAGAGAAAACATTTAACTGCAATATTCTGCCTGGAGGTAATGGTTGAGGCCTTGAGAAGAATGGATGAAATTAAAGAATGAGAGAAAGTTTGAGGATAGGGACTGGGAGACTTGGAGAGAAGAAGAATAAGGTGGTAGTCTGTAGATGGAGTTCAGTTTTCCCTATAATTTGTCTCTGACCTTGTTACCAGTTCCTTCTACATGTGTCTTCTCTCAGAATTTACTATTGTTCTCTCCCATACCAATGTTGGTTTCAGTTTGTCTTAGAAGAGGTTTGCTATTTAATCAGATCTTGGGTAAGAAGAATCAGGTTCTTATCTTGGCACTCAGATTCCTGGTGACTTGATTTATTTTTTGGCTTGTGTTTCAGAACTTTTATCCACTGTGACCTCAGATACATACCTTCTTAACCTGTAATTCGAGGTATCAGTCAGGTATTCATCAGAAAACGGATGAAAAATTCAAAAGGGTAAGTGAAAAAAAAAAAAAAAGAAAAAGTTTAATAAAGGGTCAATTTTCAATGGTGATGGTAGGGTTAAAGAAACTGACAAAGAAGGGTGAAGCAGGAAGCTATTGCTCCTCTTGAACTTAAAGGGACAAAGGAAGTGATAGTTAGTGGAAGATGGGGAAAATTGTAGCTGCAAGAGAAGATCCAGAGTGACAAATTACCCTTGAGAGAAAAATACAGCCACTGCCACACTTCTACTCAGCAGGGAGGGATGCAGCAGTAAATTCCCTGACCTCTCCCTTTTCCCACCCTCCATCTCCTACCAGTACCAACGAGGAAGCCAGAGGGTAAGGGAACCCGGGTGGTATCTTTAGTAGAGGTCAGCTTGCTGAGGAAAAAAGCAGAGAGACATGTTATGTTACACCTGCCTATACTACTTAGACACTAGCTTCTTGCTTTTTATGATTTCTAATAGATAAAAATGCATGTTTCAAAGGCACTGAGGACATGTCAAAAGCTTCTTCTTTTTCCATTCTTTTTTGCTTTTTCTCCTACATCTTAAACTGTGGAATATTAAAGAATTTGAAGAAAAATAAAAGCAGAAGGCAAAAAAGACAGGAAGACGTGTAGAATGGGAGACTTCTTTTTATGTCTCTGCACAAAAAAATGGAGAGGAGATTTTATTGGAGAGAGTTGCTGGAGTTCTGTGTTTCTGCTCCCCTGTAGCTGAGTGAACAGACAAGTTGAGCAAACCATTCATAGGGTGTGGGTGAGCTACGGAAGTCCCTGAAGTCCTGGCACAGCCAAGGGATCCACGGAGAGTACGGGAAGATGACTCCTGGGAGAACCTAACATTGCCCCATTGATTTGGGAAGCCAGGGAGTTCTTAAGGCGAGTCTCAGAGCTACCCAGTAAAGTGAGTGCAGAGAGTTTCAGTGGATACACATTATTTTCTGCTAATATCTCTTTTTCTCATCTATGTATCATCTATCTTCTGTCTGTCTGTCTGTCTGTCTATCTATCTATCTATCTATCTATCTATCTATCTATCTACCTACCTACCTACCTACCTACCTACCTAATCTCTCTGTCTTTACATTTGTTGACACCATTGATCATCAGTAGTGGGAGACTCTGGCACTAATATCCATAAGTATACTTGATTTAGTTCTGGGAGATACTTTTGTAAAGGCAGAATATAATGCAGAAAACGTAAAGGAAAATTCTGATAGCCCTGGATATACAAAAACTTAAAATTCTGCCAGACAGTATTAATAATGAATCTGAAAAAAATTGCAGCAATTAATCCAAAGGGTTAACATCTAATAAATCTCCCTTCAAATGTTCAAAAGAGAGGCAAAGTTGATTCATAAAAGAAGAAATATAAAAAGCCAATAAATATGTGCAAATATACTTAAACCTGAGAGTAAGCACTTGCTCTGCTGGTGGGGGTACAAATTGGTAAAATCAATTTAACAATATGTCTCAAAATATTTACCCTTTGATTCAGTATACCCCATAATAACATTCTCTTCAAAACAATGATGAACAGAGACATCTGTGAAGGAATGTTCATAATAGCATTATTTATATTTGTGAAAAATTGGAAACAACTTATATCTCCCCCAGAATAAGCAAATCCATGTATTTTTGTGGTGAAATACTATGCAACTATTAACAATCATATTTTAATGACTTGGTGATATTGTGATATGAGATTGTTAAAAAAAAAAAAGATACACACAGGGCAAAGAAAGCACTAGCCATAAGAGAAAAAAACTAGACTTTATTGAAATGGAAACAGTATACTTATTCTTATTAAAATAAAAAACTATTAGCAGAATATGAAAGGCAAATCACGGACTGGGAGAAAATATCTACAATATGTATATCTGACCATTGCTGCAACTCAATAATTGAAAGAAAACTAACCCAATAAAAAATGAGCAAGTGGCTTGAATATTTCTTAAAAGAAGAGATAAGGATGGCTAATAAGCATGTGAAAAGGGAGTTTGTATCAGTGGTCATCAGAGAAATGCAAATTGTAGCCAGAATAAGACATCACCATATACCCACTGGAGTGGATATAGTAAACTTAAAAAAAGAGGATAATACAAAATATTGGCAAGTTATAGAACTACCAGAAGTCTCATACACTACTAGAGGGAGTGTAAAATTGTACAACTCTTTTGTGAAACTATTTGACAGCTGCTTATAAAGTTAAATATAATACCTACCCTATAACACAGCAATTCCATCCTAAGAGTTGCTCAAGAGAGAAACAAAACTACATGCCTACAAAAGACTTATACAAGAATATTAATAGCAACTTTATTCATACTAACAAAAAATTGTCAGCGATGTATCTGTTCATCAACAGGCAAATGTATAAATAACTTGTGGTGTATGTTCATAATATAGAATATTATTCAGCAGTAAAAAGGAAAGAAATACAAAATCAACAAACTGGTGATTCTCAAAAATATTATGTCAAGCTAAACGAAGTCAGACAGAAAGAGGACATAAATGTCATTTTATATATGTTAAGTTCAAGGACTGACAAAATAAACCTATAGTAATAGAAATCAGTATAGTGATTGCCTCTGAGTGAGAGTGGCAACAGAGTGCAAAAGAGCATAAGGACATTTTGGAGTGATGGAATCATTCTCTTGATTGAAGTAAAGATTACGTGGGCTTATAAAATTGTCAAAACTCATGGAGTGGTACACTTAAGACAAATGCGGTTTTTGTTTATAAATTATAATTCAGTTTAAAAATGACATGAAACTGTATAATCTGGATAGGTGAGGTCAATGGGCAAGAAATGCTTAAATTTTCCTTTAGCTGAGATCCAGCAGAAAGAGCTAACCCACTAGTTGATTTGGCAGGTGCTTCTCTGCAGTAGCGATGGAAATGTAGACTGATGATTCTTTGTTTTTTGCATTTGACTGATGATTCTTCTGTTCCAGTGATATCCAATCCATCTAGTTCCCCTTGCTCTGATTGTATGTTCACAAAGAACATTCTCACTGTAGTAATTGTTTCCTTATATTGATATTCTTGTTGGAGAAAGAATGTGCTGATCAGTAGACATGTACTAGGCTGTTAGGTTCCTAGCTACAAGTTCATATGTGGGTGCTCTGTTTAATATATTGACTAGCATCAGTGGACCCTCTAGTTGACCTTTCTGATCCTGCAATATTGAGAAGGTGGCTCTGGAACAGGAGCCCACCTGCTATGGATGTCCACAGGACTCTTCAAAAAAAAAAAAAAAAGCCAGTTCTTTCCCTGCTCAACAGAGAATAGTTTTAATTGTAGTGTACATAACTTATATATTCAGTCTCTTTGGGCAGGTTTGGCTTGTCACACATTAGAATCAGGCCCATCCCTGTTGTGATGCTGGTTTTAAATTACAGCAGGGTCCAGAGATGATGAGGGGCTGTAGGTGTGAAGAAGACTGCCTTCCAATTTGAGCTTTATTATGTTTTAACATTCAGTCCCCATTTCGGTCATGGTGGGTTAAAGGCATAATGTTTCTGTTGTTTGCTGACATTCTCACTATGACTGCTGCTCACTGCATTCGTGGAAATAAAGGAGATGCTGTTAAAAAGATGATGGTTAGTGGAAAGATGGGGCCATTACTTTGGGAAAATGAGAAGAGGGGAAGGAATAACTCAAAAACGACTTCAGAGAGTCAGAAGGGCACTCTTTTCCATTTATTTTCCAGATTGTATTTTTTTTTAAATTGCCTTAAGAAGAATCAAAGGATAAGTTAGTTTATTATTGCTTTCAGATAACCTGGTAATTTACCATTAAATGAACAAAAAATAATAACAGTATGAACATCAATAAAAGCTCTGTTTGGAAAAAATTGCTTTGTATAGAAAGGAAATTCTGTAATTTATCCTAAACTGAATTCACTAGATTCATAGCACGATGTAATCCTGGTATGTACCATCCTGTGTGACTAACATTATGGGATCTTTTTCTTTTTCCTTAGAGATGAATTGTGCTATTTGGACAGTATTTAATTCTTAGAGCTCATAGGTTGTATATAAAAAGTGAAAAATATTTACAAATATACATATATGTAATTTCACCTATAGTTATGGGGAAAAAGAGCATTTCAATAGTATTTTAAAGATGCTCTGGGCAGCTAGCAAGATGGTTGAATAGAAACAGCCCTGGTCTGCAGCTCTCAGCAAGACCAATGCAGAAGGTAGGTGATTTCTGCATTTCCAACTGAGGTACCGGCTCATCTCACTGGGACTGGTTAGGCAGTATGTGCAGTCCACGGAGGGTGAGCCAAAGCAGGGTGGGCTTCACCTCATCCAGGAAGCGCAAGGGATCAGGGAACTCCCTCCCCTAGCCAAGGGAAGCCAGCAGGTACTATGCATGAGGTATGGTGTTATCTGGCCCACATAGTGCGCTTTTCCCATGGTCTTTGCAACCTGCAGACCAGGAGATACCCTCGGGCACCTACACCATCAGGTCCCTGGGTTTTAAGCACAAAACTGGGCAGCTATTTGGGCAGACACCGAGCTAACTGCACAGCTTTTTTTTTCATACCCCAGTGGTGCCTGGAATGTCAGTGAGACAGAACTGTTCACTCCCCTGGAAAGGGGGCTGAAGCCTGGGAGTCAAGTGGTCTTGCTGAGCAGGTCCCATCCCCATGGAGCCCAGCAAGTGAAGATCCACTGGCCTGAAATTCTCGGGGCCAGCATAGCAGTCTGAAGTCGACCTGGGATGCTTGAGCTTGGTGGGTGGAGGGGCATCCACCATTACTGAGGCTTGAGTACGTGGTTTTTCCCCTCACAGTGTAAACAAAGCCACTGGGAAGTTTGAACTGGGCAGACCCTACCACAGCTCTGCAAATCTACTGTAGCCAGATTGCCTCTCCAGATTCCTCCTCTCTGGCCAGGACATCTCTGAAAGAAAGGCAGCAGCCCCAGTCAGGGGCTTATAGATAAAACTCCCATCTCCATGGGACAGAGCACCGGGGGGAAGGGGTGGCTGTGGGCACAGCTTCAGCAGACTTAAAGGTTCCTGCCTGCTGCCTCTGAAGAGAGCAATGGATCTCCCAGCACAATGCTCGAGCTCTGCTAAGGGACAGACTGTTTCCTCAAGTGGGGCCCTGACCCCTGTCCCTCCTGACTTGGAGACGCCTCCCATCAGGGGTTGACAGACACTTCATACAGGAGAGCTCCGACTGACATCTGACAGGTGCCCCTCTGGGATGAAGCCTCCAGAGGAAGAAGCAGGCAGCAATCTTTGTTGTTCTGCAGTCTCTGCTGGTGATATCCAGACAAACAGTGTCTGGAGTGGACCTCCCGTAAACTCCAGCAGACCTGCAGAAGACGGCCCTGACTGTTAGAAGGAAAACTAACAAACAGAAAGCAAAACATCAACATCAGCAAAAAGGATGCCCATGCAAAAACCCTATCTGAAGGTCACAACATCAAAGATCAAAGGTAGATAAATCCACAAAGATCAGGAAAAACCAGCACAAAAATGCTGAAAATTCCAAAAGCCAGAATGCCTCTGCTCCAAAAGATCACAACTCCTCTCCAGCAAGGGAACAAAACTGAACGGAGAATGGGTCTGATGAATTGACATAAGTAGGCTTCAGAAGGTGGGTAATAACAAACTCCTCCAAACTAAAGGAGCATGTTCTAATCCAATGCAAGGAAGCTAAGAACCTTGATAAAAGGTTACAGGAACTGCTAACTAGAATAACCAGTTTTGAGAAGAACATAAATGACCTGATGGAGGTGAAAAACACAGCACGAGAACTTTGTGAAGCATACACAAGTATAAATAGCCGAATTGATCAAGCAGAAGAAAGGATATCAGAGATTGAAGATCAACTTAATGAAATAAAGCGTGAAGAGAAGATTAGAGAAAAAAAAAATGAACAAAGCCTCCAAGAACTATGGGACTATGTGAAAAGACCAAACAAGAGTAAAAAGAAACGAACAAAGTGTCCAAGAAATATGGGACTATGTGAAAAGACTAAATCTATGTCTGATTGGTGTACCTGAAAGTGATGGGGAGAATGGAACCAAGCTGGAAAACACTCTGCAGGATATTATCCAGGAGAACTTCCCCAACCTACCAAGGCAGGCCAACATTCAAATTCAGGAAATACGGAGAACGCCACAAAGATACTCCTCGAGAAGAGCAACTCCAAGACACATAATTGTCAGATTCACCAAAGTTGAAATGAAGGGAAAAATGTTAAGGGCAGCCAGAGAGAAAAGTTAGGTTACCCACAAAGGGAAGCCCATCAGACTAACAGCAGATCTCTTGGCAGAAACCATACAAACCAGAAGAGAGTGGGGGCCGATATTAAACATTCTTAAAGAAAAAAATTTTCAACCCAGAATTTCATATCAAGTCAAACTAAGCTTCATAAGCGAGGGAGAAATAAAATCCTTTACAGACAAGCAAATGCTGAGGGATTTTATCACCACCAGGCCTGCCTTACAAGAGCTCCTGGAGGAAGCACTAAATATGAAAAGGAAAAACTGATACCAGCCACTGCAAAAACTTACCAAAATGTAAAGACCATCGACACTATGAAGAAACTGCATCAACTAATGGGTAAAATAACCACCTAGCATTATAATGACAGGATCAAATTGACACAGAACAATATTAACCTTAACTGTAAATGGGTTAAATGTCCCAATTAAAAGACACAGATTGGCAAATTGGATAAGAGTCAAGAACTATCGGTGTGCTGTATTCAGGAGACCCATGTCATGTGCAAAGACACACATAGGGTCAAAATAAAGGAATGGAGGAATATTTACCAAGCAAATAGAAAGGAAAAAGAAACAGGTGTTGCAATCCTCTTCTCTGATAAAAGAGACTTTAAACCAACAAAGATAAAAAAAAAGACAAAGAAGGGCATTACATAATAGTAAAGGGATCAATGCAACAAGAAGAGCTAACTATCCTAAATATATATGCACCCCAAACAGGAGCAGCCAGATTCATAAAGCAAGTTCTTAGAGAACTAAAAAAAGACTAAGACTCCCACACACAATAATAGTGGGAGACTTTAACACCCCACTGTCAATATTAGACAGATCAATGAGAGAGAAAATTAACAAGCATATTCAGGACTTGAACTCAGCTCTGGACCAAGTGGACCTAATAGACATCTACAGAATTCTCCACCCCAAGTCAACAGAATATACATTTTTCTCAGTACCACATTACACTTATTCTAAAATTGACCACATAATTTGAAGTAAAACACTCCTCAGCAAATGCAGAAGAATGGAAATCATAACAGTCTCTCAGACCACAGTGCAATCAAATTAGAACCCAGGATTGAGAAACTCACTCAAAACCGCATGACTACATGGAAACTGAGTAACCTGCTCCTGGATGACTACTGGGTAAATAACAAATTAAGGCAGAAATAAATAAGTTCTTTGAAACCAATGAGAACAAAGACACAACATACTGGAATCTCTGGGACACAGCTAAAGCAGTGTTTAGAGGGAAATTTATAGTACTGAATGCCCACATGAGAAAGTGGGAAAGATCTAAAATTGACACCCTAACATAACAATTAAAAGAACTAGAGAAGTAAGAGCAAACACATTCAAAAGCTAGCAGAAGACAAGAAAAAACTAAGATCAGAGCAGAACTGAAGGTGATAGAGACACAAAAAACCCTTCAAAAAATTAATGAATCCAGGAGTCGGTTTTATGAAAAGATTAACAAAAAAGACCACTAGCAAGACTAATAAAAAAGAAAAGAGAGACGAATCAAATAGACACAATAAAAAATGATAAAGAGAATGTCACCACTGATCCCACAGAAATACAAACTACTGTCAGAGAATACTATAAACACCTCTATGCAAATAAACTAGAAAATCTAGAAGAAATGGATAAAATTTAAGGACACATACACCCTCCCAAGACTAAACCAGGAAGAAGTTGAATCCCTAAATAGACCATTAACATGTTCTGAAATTGAGGGAGTAATTAATAGCCTACCAACCGAAAAAGCCCAGGACCACATATTCACAGACGAATTCTACCAGAGGTTCAAAGAGGAGCTGGTACCATTCCTTGTGAAACCATTCCAAACAATAGAAAAAGAGGGACTCCTCCTTAACTCATTTTATGAGGCCAGCATCATCCTGATACCAAAATCTGGCAGAGACACAACAAAAAAAGAAAATTTCAGGCCAATATCCCTGATGAACATCGATGTGAAAACCCTCAATAAAATACTGGCAAATCGAATCCAGCAGCGCATCAAAAAGCATATCCACCATGATCAAGCTGGCTTCATCCCTGGGATGCAAGGCTGATTCTTAGATATTAGATAAAGGTTATTTTCAACAGATTTTTTTTCCAAAATGATTGCTGTGTTTTCATAATAGTAATTATTTCTCTTGTATTATGACGTTTTTAGTCTTGAAATTTTTTATATGGAGTTATCCTTAATGTGGGGTAGTAAGTCTGTGAGTTACTTTTCATAATGGGGAAGTGAGCGTTTTCCACAAACATGGGTGAAAAAACGCATTTTGTGAGTGAAAAATTTGACTCTTGGGTATACAATTTGTGGGTTACAATTTTCCCTTTACTGCACTATAAGCATTATTTTGTTGTAGCCAGCTATCTAGATTTTTTTTAAAAAGAAAGCTCCAGGTTCAGTCTGTTTTTTATTTCTTTAATATAATGTTGTTTTTAACATTTTTTGCTTTTTATTTGAAACATTTTAAATTTATTCTTAACATTAACACAATATTGGACATTGGATATGTTTATATATCATTATTTTTACTCATTTTTCTAAACATTGTAAGCCATTCATCTGTCCTGATTTTATCTTCAACTTAGAGAAGATTTCCTCCCTTATTTTTGTAATCGCCACCACCCCATTTGCTTGCACTTTTTTCTTCTAGACTTCCAATTAAATAAATATTTGATCTTTTTATTATTTTCTGTGTTTTTTTATCTTCCCTTTATGATTTTCTTTAAAACTTTAAAGAAAACCTTGAACTTGTCTCGTACTTTACTAATTGGTTATTTTATAATAGCCAATTCTATATTATCTGCTTTCATGTAATTTAAAATTTTCCATTAAATTTTTCCATTTATGTGCAGTTTTACATGATCTCACATCTATGTAGATTTTTTATTATGATAAAAATCTCACATATATTTAGATTTTTTATTATGACAACCTGATCTAGTTTCATGGACAAAATGTTCTTTTGAAACCTGTTGAAAACTCAAATTAAAATATTTTTAAAATGTTGATACTAATTTATTAGCTTCCTCAATTTATTAGCCAGGAAATCATTATTTCTGATTTTGCCAAGTGAACTTTCATTTAAACTGCATCATATTTTTAGTGAGTTTAAGATTTCTTTACTTATCGTTACAGAAGGAGGTTTACTTTCGTCTATATTGGCAGATAAAGTAAGTTTGGTAAGACATCCGTGTCCATTTCTGAATACATCATGCCTTGATGGAAAATAAAGGTAAAATTTCATATTAACTGTCCATTACTTTTCCAGGCCAGAAGTCCAGAAGCCAAGATGTGTGTAGGGGTGGTGTGATATAGGGAGATGAGACACTGGAGTCAATGTAGTAAGAAATAGTTGCAGTAGAGATCCTTTTTATTTAGAAGAGTTTCTCTCCATGTTTTGTGTGGTAACCAGTAGTTAGGAACATATAGTCAAGTATAAGCCAGAAGATAATGTGGCTTAGACACCCTTCTCAGATTAGTCCTGAAGCCAAGAAAATCTTCCACAGCTTCTGAGAAACTTGGTTGCTTTGTTCAGTTCACCTGCTTTCTCTCTCACTGTAGGGCAGTAGTGAGATACTCCTGGGGTCTCATCCACCACTGTCTTGGCTTTTTAGTCTTTCTTCACAAGAATATTAGAAAAGACATTATTTATCCCTTTATTCCGTCTTCCTGTCTATGGTACATCTCATAGAAATACAGATTGAAAGCCTAGAAATTTTTGACATGTAGGTGTCATCCTTCTGTGGCTTCCATTCCTTATGCTTGGTTTTCCAGTTTTTAAATTCTGTTTCTCACTTTGTGAGTAATTAGGATTGAGAGAGTGAGGAGGTGCAGTCATATTCTCTGTTACCTGGAAGTTATAATGCGTTATCATTTTTACTCAATTTTCTTATTTAGTCAATTTTATGGTGGTGTTACAGTGTGATGAACCCATGTAGCCTAGTTTCTTTATTTTAGAAATTTAGATTCTACAGTGGTAAAAAAAAGACGTGTTCTCAGATATGTAATTATTATTGTTTTTAAATGATTTAAATGATTTTTAAAGTTTTGCATGTTT
Organism: Mandrillus leucophaeus; assembly: GCF_000951045.1. Classification (NCBI taxonomy): domain Eukaryota; kingdom Metazoa; phylum Chordata; class Mammalia; order Primates; family Cercopithecidae; genus Mandrillus; species Mandrillus leucophaeus. Next base: position 1,705,739 of record NW_012101266.1, on the reverse strand, counting down.
CTTGGGATGACTTAAATTGGAAAATCTAAAACAATAGCAGCAACAAAAACCTGATCAGTTCTGAGCTGTGTTAGAATATATTTGGCTGCTAATTTCCCAAATGTCTAAAATAATGTGAATTTAGAAATAGTTCGAAGTGAGAAAAATATTGTTATTAAGTAATATTTACCTCATATATGTAACTATAATTGATTCATTAATTTTTTTATTTGTGACTTTATTCCTATAAAAATCTTACAAAGTCATCAACGTTAAATAATGTTTAGTGATAGGTTAAACAAATTTACTTTATTGAAAAGAACAAAATAATGTGAAGCTGACAATGTTTAGTCATGGTGTATGGAGGGATAGCTTGATTTTTCTTCCTGAACAATCTGATGGGAGCATTTCCAACTTAAAGTGTTTTCCTTCTCATAGCCACATGGTCGTTGACAATTTACACATAGGGATCCTGGATTTGTTAGTTGAGAAATAAGAAGTGCCTCAGAGTTTCAAACCAATAAGGCAGCTATTCTTTAAGGGAACTCTTCTTTGAGCATGGGTAAAAAGAGTGACAGAGTTTCCACGTGTTTGTGTGTGAGGTGTCATTGCATGAATTGCCCAGACCCCTGTCATGATCATGGTGGCTTACCTGAGAATCAGGAAGGGAGGACATCATACTCTTTAATAACCAAGAACTTCCCTTGTTTGAGCTGAGGACAGCATTCAGCAGTTCCAGGATATTCACTAAATAGATGTCCTGTCTCTTCTACTTATTTCTTTGTTTGTATACTTTATAAAATGTTATAAAACATACTTAATTTGATTGTAGATAAATGAGATTGCCAAAAAGAAAATGGCCAAAAATGTATCTACCTAGTAATATCTACTGACATATTACATATATATATATGTTTATGTACAGCAGCACACATATCTGCATATGCTTCTTTTGATCACAGTGGGATCATACTAATCCTGTTTTTGTCTCTTTTAACTTACGAATATATGACATTCAACTAAATTTTTTTTACTTTGTAGAGGCAGTCATTTATTCACGAAACATACTTAAATAGCATGTACTATGTATCAGACACCAAGCTAGATCCTGGAAGACATAGCTAAAGAAGATGCAGCTGCTGCCTGAAGTATTTTACAATCAAGGAGGAGGAAAAGCAATTAGACTAATAGCCGTAATGTGATATGTTAAGAGCTAGAATAGAGCCAGAATATAGGTAGGATATTTCTTCAAACAAGAGTACCTGTATTCCCAGAGGTTTGTGAAAAATTTCCAAGAGGGCACTTGGACACTAAGATTATTTTTAAAGCAATTCAGTTGCAATTTCTCAATGCTCATTTGTATTTTTTCTTCAATTTAAATTGAGCTGCCCTAGACTGGTAAAAATGTAGTCAAGGCACATGCATAGGGGGAGGCTTAAAGCGTAGTCTCTGATCTTCTGCACCTTTCTTGATAGTCTTTTATTTCACTTTAGAGAAAGGCAAACCTCTCACCCTCTGCAATTCTATAATGTTGAATTGGCCTGGACGCAAAGACCATTAGATTGCCAAATGAAGGGACAATTTGAAATCATCCTATTGATGTTGAGAAAGTGAGTAATGGTAATGCCTGAGAACCAAATCCTTTGGTAAGTCAGGTGGTTCCCAGTTCATTACTTGCAACATCACTGGAGCAGGACCCAAAGGAGTTGTTCACTGAGAGGTGATCAAGAATAAGATGTCGCTAAATATAATCAAGTGATGAGCCGGGCGCGGTGGCTCAAGCCTGTAATCCCAGCACTTTGGGAGGCCAAGACGGGCAGATCACGAGGTCAGGAGATCGAGACCATCCCGGCTAACACGGTGAAACCCCATCTCTACTAAAAAATACAAAAAACTAGCCAGGTGAGGTGGTGGGCGCCTGTAGTCCCAGCTACTCGGGAGGTTGAGGCAGGAGAATGGCGGAAGCCCGGGAGGCAGAGCTTGCAGTGAGCTGAGATCCGGCCACTGCATTCCAGCCTGGGCGACAGAGCAAGACTCCGTCTCAAAAAAAAAAAAAAAAAAAATTCAAGTGATGTTGGCAGATTATTCAAAATTCAAATAATTGTATCACATGGTTATAACAAAACACCATACTACCCCATCCATAGTATTTATTTAGATGAACAAATTTTCTCAGTCCTGTATCTATACAAATGAAAACTACACATAGTATTGATGTTTAGCTCTGTTTCAGTCTAGGAATAAGTAATATTTACCAGTGGACATGTGATCAATTAATAACCATAATCAAGAAGTATTTTTAAAACATTTAGAATCTTAAATTTATATAGTAGAGATGGATAGGGTGATCCATGAAAGATGTTTAATTATATAATTATTACATTTGAATAAAAATTTGTTGGTGATGTCGAATGGAAAATCAAGTCAAAAATAAAGAAGAATGATGCAAACCTTCCAATTGTAAAAATATGTAGTTGTTCATTTATTCTTCAAATAGATGGTGATTAAATTGCTATGCATTTAGATTATATTGGATGTTTTTAAAGAATAATGCAATTATATATGTGAAGTGTCAATATTTATAATACACAGGACATAACATCTTTTATAATTACTTAGTTTTTTAATGAAAAATTTTAGATGTCATTGTAAAAATGTGTGAGGGCATACTAAGTTTTTCTAAATTATCTTAGAGTGTGTGCTTAAAAAAGTATGGTATAGCACAGTTGCCACATGAATAGTTTTTAAGGTAGGAAAAAAGTGAAGGTGAACTCTGAATATGTGAATACCTCGTTCTATGACCTCAAGCAAGTTACTTAATCTTTTTAAACCTTAGTTTTTTCACCAGTAAAATAAGTTTACAGTACCTACCCATGAGATTTCCATGAAATCAAAGGTTTAACAAGAATGGGTATGCTCCACAACAGTGGGATTCAAAGAGAATCACACATTGTAAAATATTTTTAAAATATATAAAAAGTTAAATCTATTTAGATGCCACATTCAATTATTTTTTATTTTTAAATTTTTGGTGGAGTTGGCAGTACAAAGGGGGAAGATTCTTTCTCCTGGGAGTCATTTAAGAATCCCAACGGAATAATACAGTTCTGAAAACTTGGACATGGGTCTTTGGGATATCAAGGCTGCCACTGAAGTCTTCAACTTTCAAGTCCATAATAGAATGAAGTATTTCTCCTAATCCTCTTTTTGCCAAGCATATACTCAAGGATCCTTTGATTTGGTTTTCAAACTTCTGACCCTTAGTGTTTTGATCCCATGACATCCACATATATCACCCTCCCCTGACAGAAAGCCTACTCCACTCAAACCTGCTATGTTAGAGGAGAGCTTGGTCCTGCCACTTGCTAAAAGGCTATTCTTATCTTCTTTTTCCATCTCAGAGAAGCCACACCAGGGATGAGGTCATGTTCTTCTTTATCCCTTGCGCCTCACAGAAAATCTAGCTTAATACCCTTCCATGAATCTGCACTCCCCCAGGGGCTTGAGATTTTCTTCAGGGCTCTAGATTTGGACACAAAAGTTTGACCATCCCATCTCTAAGGGGATGTGCAACAAAGAATTATCGTAGCAGTCTTGCACCTGCCATTCTTAGAAGGGCCTTCTTGCAAAGCTGGCCCTTGGTTGGTGTTTGGGAACTTGGATTTTTGGAGTGTTCGCTTTTTCTAACTAATGAAAGTGGCTCATTGTGCCTAATCTGTTTGTGCAAACAATAGGGTTTACTCTGGGCACCTGCTTTACTTCTTCCGAGAGTCTGGGATTTTGGCAGAGGCAGAAGGTGAAACCAGTTCCCAGTAAAACTTTGGGCACTGAGTCCCTAATGAACTTGCTTGGTAGATAACATTTTATATGTGTTGTCACAATTCAGTGCTGGAGGAATTAAATGTATTCTGTGTGATTCCACTGGGTAAGGACCCTTGAAAACTTGTAGCTTGTTTTTGTTTGGAATACAACTCTATGCTGAGTCCTCTGAGGTTTCCTAGTCAGGCACCAAAACTTGAAGTGGTCTTAGGGCCTGCCTACACAGGGAGATATATGAAAAATTATCTTTTAATATTTCCTAGACTTTCTAGACCAGTAAAAACAGTATAACTAAGACAAAATTAGTATCTTAATGAATTATAGAAATTAAAATAAAATTCCAATAATCATTAAACCAAAAGAAGATTTCCCAAAGAAGATGACCCTTAGTAGGTCTCAAAGTCCTGATGTTTAGTTGTTATGGTATAGTTTAGAAAATTTTCTTAGAAGCGGGAACTCTTGAGTCTAGTTTATATCTTCTAGAGATGATCTCTTTTTCTTTACAATAATTGAATTCTGAGACCATATCCATGAAGTTATAGTTGAACCTGAAAATCCTCCTTTTTCTACAGAGCCTAGCTGGATGGAAAGATAATACAAGATGCATTTTTAAATTTTCTTGATTTTTCTCTTTGCTATTTCTCTTGATACAGTTATTTGCTGTTTAAATATTTTGCTAAAAACTGTGTGTGGGTGTGCGTGCATGTACCCCATGACTCAAGAATGAGCACAGTTACAGAAATCCAGTGAATAATCCCAGCTCAAAATAAATAAAAAATAAATCCGATGAATAAATAAACAAATAAATAATGAAAAATTATAAAAAATAAAAACAGTCTCTGGCATTGTTGAATCTGTGTTATGCTTTGCTAACAAGCATATCAGACTTTTCAAAAATAATACCAAATAGAGCTGAAAGCACATGATGGAGTATATGGGAATCTTATTACATTGCATTTTATTTCTTAATCTCAATGGATGAACTGCTGCTGCATCTTGATTTTTCACCAGTGAATGTTGATATAAAATATTTAGTTTTAAGCTGGCAAAATCTGGACAAAATAAATGTCACTAGCCCTAGATAGCAACCGAAGTTTTTGTTGTTTTTCTCCGGTAACTATTTCTCAAAAATCCTGTATTTGTATTTCAAAACAACAGAAATAAAACATATCAAACAAATAAACTTATAGACATCCTGGCACAAAACATTATTGTTTAGGTACCAGTCATAGAGCTCTTCCAAAATGGCAGAAGAGTCTTGGCATTCACAATAAATGGTTCATCAATAAATCAGCTTGTGGGAAAATTTAGACTGCCTTTGAAATAAAAAAAGAAAAAGAGAGAGAAGGTTTGATGTACCTTATTTTAAAATCTGCAATATGATCATGTTAGATATAAAAGTAACAACAAACCTCATCACATTTATCCCACAGAAATCATCGTTTTATTGATTGATATCCCTTTGCATATTCTATCTACCAACTCTTGTAACTGAATCTCTGTTTAGTGCTAACAAACTGTGAGGCTTTGCTCTCCTTCAGGACTGGGTGTGTGTGATACTGGCCTTCTAGGGACAAGTCAGAAATGCCCCTCTCATATGCCTCATGTAGTTCTTGCAGAATTAGTTTGTTTTTTTTTTTTTCTACCAGTGCATACACTCTCCTGCTCCCTCTTCCTTATGTTTTCATTTGCATTTGAACTTTGTAGACATGGTTTTAACAGAGGGTCTCCCTTCTATGCAAAAGTAAATGAGAAACTACTTACGCTGACACTTCTCAAAGAATATATAAAAAGAAATATTACATTTACTGACATGCTATATAATTTTTTATAGAATTTTTTCCCTTGGGTCAGTTTATTTGTGGAATGGAAGTAGCTTCTATTAAGTTTTCTCTGACTTAGGCTTTTTGGCTTTGTAAATAATAAAAGAGTCTTATTTTTAGTTGCTAATTTTAGAATCTCATCCTGTTAGCTAATTTAAAGGACTAGAATCACTCCCTCTAGCTGTTATCTATTTTTTATTCTCGTTTTTAAAAAATTATATAGAGGGCTGCCAGGGGCCACCAGAGGTATACAGCTGTGATCTGCCCCACCGATTGTTGTCTCTTTTCAGCGAGGCCTCACTCACTCCCCATAGCACTCCCAAGGTTCTCTCCTTGCCCCACAGAGGAGAATGAACTGCGACAGGGATGGTGCCCCTGTAGTAGGAGCTTCTGTGTTTTTCTTGTATTATGTCTCAACATCTGTGAGAATTTTCCTAGTAAGGAACTGTCTCATCTCCTTAGTGTTAACCCCGTATCTCCATTTTGGACTCTAGTCCCCCAAGGAGGTTTCCTTCCTCCTGAATTAGTGTCATTAGTTTTTAGTGACCCAATTTTCCCTACCTTCTTTCAAAAATATGGTCTTCTGATTTGTTAGTCAGCTTCTTGTGACTCTGCCACTCTCTCCATAGCTGTCATCATCTTTATTTACTGCTAAATTTCTTGAATAAATGATTTCTATTAAATCTTCCGTTAAATGCCTCTATTTTCTTACCATTCACTCTTTTCTTGTTTGTAAATGTCTTAATTTTTGTTGTTTAATGAATGTCTCCTATTATTTTTCCAATAGCTGAATTCAATAGCCTTACCTTTCCATTATTCTGACACTATTTTGTACTTTCTTGGAAATTTCAGTATCTTATGCTCATTTTCCTCTTTGAAATACGACTCCTTTGCTTTGGATTAGATTTCTACTACTGCTCCTACATTTCAGTCATTCTTCTATGCTTCAGGACTCTGTTTTTCTTTGTTATATACTAATCCTCCAGAGAACTTCCTCATAGTCTTGACTTTGAGTGTTGTTTCTATGTTGATTTTCCTCAGCCCTATCCTCTACCCTGAATGGCAGGTCTAATGCATCCAGCACAGATACATACATGGTAAGCATGACCCTATTATGAATTAGGTGACAGCATGGATTTTTATATAAATATTTGTTAGAAAGGCAAATTTTAGTACCTAATCTGATAAATTTTAGAAAAAGAATTACATTATAAATTAAATTAAAGGTCAACTTTGGGAACTTTGTCAGAGAAAAGGACAAAGGGCCATGCACTTTGACTTGAGTCAGAAATTTCTAAGTTACAATGAAATAGCTTCAAGTTCATCTTGAATTAGTTCTAGAATGGGTAAGGATATCAGAGGGAGTAGTACAGGCTCTGTTGCCCAGGCTGGAGTGTAGTGGCACAATCTTGGCTCACTGCAACTTCTACCTCCTGGGTTCAAGGGATTCTCCTGCCTCAGCTTCCTGAGTAGGTGGGATTACAGGCACGCACCACCATGCCCTGCTAATTTTTTTTTGTTTTGTTTTGTATTTTTGGTAGAGATAGGGTTTCACCATGTTGGTCAGGCTGGTCTCGAACTCCTGACCTAGTGATCCACCCACCTCAGCCTCCCGAAGTGCTGGGATTATAGGCGTGAGCAACTGCTCCTGGTCTCCGATTTTTTTTAATAAGGCATTTTTTAAAATTTCCACCAAAGGAATTCCATCGAAGAAATCAGATTTCAAAATATCTTCCCAGAAATAGGAAGACAGGGGTGCTATCTTTGATGTTTACATTTCAAAGAGATATCTCCAAGTACTAAGTATACTAATTTTTTTTCTATAGTGATATTGACTCTAAAGAGTTAATGTTTATATTGTGTTAAATGTGAAAAGTCATACAAGTAATGGAAAGAATGTATACTTTAAAAATACTAGCGAGTTTTAAGCTTTAAGGTGTTTCCTTAGTTTTAGGTATTCTGCGGTTTTACTATGGTGTCTCTAGGTGTTGATTTATTTTTATTTATCGTGCTAGTGTTTCTTTAGTCTAAGGACTCACGTGTTGGGGCAGTTGTTTTCCCATGAGCTTTATACTTTTTAAATGTGAGCTCATCTTTAGTGTGACTTGCTTTCTTCTGTGAAAATGCCTTGTGGCCTGCATTTTGGAAGCTTCTCTCCAGAATGGCCCATCATTTGCTCTGTCAAGCACCCTAGGGATAGCATCAGTTTTACCTTAATTTTTCAGCTTAGAGTTTTCTGTACCTCTGGGGAATTGTACATTTGGCCTCTAGATCCGTGTGAGGTACAGGGCTGGGCTTTCAATTTCCCACTAGAGTCTCGGTTTTTCTTTCCCAGAGAAAAGCTCATTATTTCCTTGCTTGCTTTGTTAGAATTTTTTTAGTGCTCCTTTCATGGTCAGTAGTTTTTGGTGTGTCTTGGCTTACAGCCATGGTGTCAGCTGCAACATTCCTCTCCACATCCTTATCTCTTCATTCTTCCCCTAGAAGCGTGGATGTTAACACTCAGCACCTACTGAACACTGGATTTAATCTCTATCTCTATCTCTCACACTGGGAGTTTAGGATCTCCCTGAGTATTTTGGTAAAGGGAATATCAGGGAGAGATAGTATCATGCAATGTAGGTTTATTATTTCACTCTTTAAAATAACAGATCTCTTTAACCACATGGGGCAGGTGATCATTCTGTTGATCTAAACTAGTGTAGGAACCCAAATGTTGAATAAGAATTTTTTATGTGGGCAGCATGACATCAAAGCACAAGACAGTTATTCATGAGTTTCTCTAAATTACTCCCTTTCTCACTTCCAGGCTGAAAGAAGTACAGGCCCAGAAGGAAGAATTAAGTCTAAGGGTTCAAAATCTAATCTATATTATTCCATAAAGTATAAACATACCGAAGGACAACCCTATGCCAGTTTCCTTGGTAGGAATAAAATCTGATTTAGGAAAACCAGAAACAATTAGAGAAAGTATGCATTCCATAGGTGGAGTGATAAACTTGGGGTTTTTTTTTCATAAGTAGCTCTATAGTATTATTGTTGAAGTAATTGGCGCAGGAACCAGATGCCTAGATTTAAATTTTTATCCCAAATTTCAAAAATCGTTTGACCTTAGGTAATTAACTTCTCTGTGCCTTAGCAGCTCATTCCTAAAAGGTAGATTATAATATGAGCCACCCAAGGGTCGTTGTGAAAATTAAGTTACTGGATGAGAAGTACTAAGAATACCTGATACAAAGCAGGCATTATTATCTTGATGACAATAAGGGGTTGATGATGTTCTAAAACAGGAATTGTTAACGTAAAGGCATTCAACTTCAAATGCTTTTAAAACATAGTGGAGGCAAACCAAGCAACTCTGTGGACTTGTATTAGTCAATGTTTATGACCTGACTAGTTTATGACTTCCATTAAGGATAGACATACACAATTAATGGAGAGCCATTACAGAGGATGATTGTTCAATTAAAGCAAAATAAGACAAAGCAAGCAAATATAGGAGTAATGGCACCCTTAAAATAGCATGTCTATCAATTAATAGATATGTATTGAGTATTTAACATGTACCTATTATTTATTTAAGTTAATTATTCATAGAGCTAATGAAGCAAAAAATGGTCAATTCAGTTGTTCATGAGTTACTTCACTCCTTTTTGGGGTCCCAAGCTGGTAATAACCAAATGCTACTTGGAGGGTTTGTCCATGGTTCTTACCATGTATTGGGGAAATAGAAGTAAAAACAAATTCTTTTCCCAATGCAGAAATTCTGTCCATAAAGATAAAAGAGAAAGAAGACACTTTCATGATTGAACAAGCACTAAAGCAGAATGTGATGCACACAACAGGCAAAAGATAACAAAGGCAGAAAAAACCTTCACTCTTTTATATAGTCAAGTAAATACAACCTGTTACGTATGTGTTTTAAAGATAAACAACAACTTATTCTAAAGTAGAAAGACTTGAAAACATCATTTTTTAATACATAGTTCACCCTAACTTTAACTGGTAATTGGGGTGACCACCTGTGTTAGCTAGTTGGCTTTACCCAGGGGAAAATAAACTTCCCATCTCTTTATGACAGAAGGTAGTTTTGCAGCTGGAGCAAGGAACTAACAATAGTTAGGCTCTTACCCTCCCACAGAAATGGGAAGATAGGGGTGCTATCTTTTGACGTTTACACTTCAAAGAGATATCTCCAAGGTCCTTGAAAAGACAATTCCTTGGTTATAGAACTGACAAATGGTCTATCTAGTTTTTAAAGGATTTTTATGCATTTCGAAGAGAGGAGAAAGTAACTACAATTACAAATCTAAATTAAATGCTCAGAGAAAAAGGAGGGAAGGAAAATCTCCTTTTTTTGAAATAAGAAGACTTAACTTTCTTATTTTTAGTTTGTATTTGTTCTTAAACATACACCTGACATGGATCACCTGAACATGGTTAATCTCCACTTCACAGATGAGTTTCTGAGGCACAGATAAATAAATTACCTAATCAACAGTTGATCGTTAAAATTCAGGTTTTATACATTTTTAAAGGTGGCAATAGCAGGGAATATGTTTCATGTGAATTTTTTCTTCCTTGTATTGTTAAAATATGGTACCTCTTTCATGGTGTATCTCAGAAAAGAAATGAGTATACTCCAGATAACCTTTCATATTAGTTAGCATTCTTTCTTTATTACAAGACCCTTGGGGAGAAACTCTTGACTGCTTTAATTTAAAAAGAATTGCTTATTAATTTTTTCAATATGCAGACCATTTACTATGTTAAATCAGCCTGATGTTAGAAATGTTTAATTGTTAATCACAGTCAGACTGGTAGTATGTCATTCTATTAGGAATTTTTTCAAATGTTCTCACCAAATGTGAATTTTTGATTAACTAAATAATCTGGAGGAAAAAACAAGAAAAGAAAAACGCAGAGGAAGTAGATCCTGTGATAAATTCTCTTTATGTGCTTGTTAGGAGCCTGAGGCTGCAGATGAGAAATAAAAGATTCCAATACTGGTAGTAATGATGGTGGTAGGAAGTGGGTGGTGGTGATGAGGAGGATTTCTGCGGAACTTAAGACTTGACATTCTTTTTGCCCTTATTTTGTATTTTCAGTTGTGGGAGATTATCTGCTTTTAGTTTCTGCTAAGATGCAATGAGGTTGTTGAGTTCAGTGACTGATTTATTGAATCAAAGTTCAAATAAAGCTCCCTGATTACTCTCTTTTTTTAGTCTGACATTTTATTACATGGGCAGTAACCTTGCTCTGTGTGCTGTTTTAATTCATGGTCTTATCTCACAGAGACCTTTGCTGTGGACAAAGTGAAAACATTTATTTGGAATAAACAGTTTTCTCTTCTGCTCCAGTTTTTTAAAAAAAATATATACGGCTTTTATGACATTTTAAAGGCATTATTCTTTACAGACATCAGGCAGTTCAATTCAAAAGTGGCCTTAGTGACTCACAGACATGCTTTGCATCATTGCCGAGCTTAGGGTAGTGCAGCCTCCTGGCTTAGCAGATGTTCTTGCATCTTGAATAGGTCTGGTCAGAGAATTGGGAACTCTGGATCTATTTTTATAGCTTAAAACATTTGATGACCTTCTGAGGAGTATCCTTCTGAAAAAATGTAAAGATTAGTGATTCTAAAGTGTAAAACTGAAAACTTGAATTATACTTTATTTACTTTAGATTAGAAGTGTGGCAGAGAACATAATTATTTATCTTGTGGCCAAGTGAAAGAGAAAGAAGAGCAGCAGCAGCTTTTTTAGTTTTGAAGTTGGAATGGAGCATGCAGCTTGGATCCAAAGACACAATATGATGCCTCCTACTTTTTCTCTTGCTTCTAAGTCTAAGTCTTGTGACCTTCTTCCTTGGAAAGCTAGGTTTATTCCATGTGGAAGAACAAATGTGGAGTTGGAGTAGAAATTGTTTACTTTGACTTTGTTTCTTTTAGGGAGAGTTATGGGGGTGGAAGACTCTTTAGAAGCCTAAGGTGTGGGAAGACAAGTGCTTTCTTACTATAAAAATAATTAAAAGCAGAACACTTGTAGGGGAAACTGAACACACAATCGAAAACTCTTGAGACTTGCAGGGTTTGTATGACACACTACCTTTCTTGTTGAAAAATATTCCATCAAATTTAGGTTGCATAAAAATTGGTTAGGATTTGAGTTAATGAGTTTAGCTGTTCTTTGGTCATTTCTTATTTCTGTCACCATTATTCATTGTCCTTCGATAGCCACAATGTCAAAGGCACATCTCTGTTTCTTGCTGACCTCTGTGCAAAGAGTGGCAAATTTACTTATATGTCTTATTCCTTATGTATAGAATTTATTTGAAGAATTGTATATTTCAAAGAGAAAAGTGACACTAAATATGTACCTTGGTTTTTATGGTTGACAAATGTAAAAAACAATATTTATAATCCTTTGAGAATCAGCAGTGGTCAAGCTATGGTGCAAGGCAGTATAAATAATTTTTTCAGCCCTATTGCAAACATGAAAACAATGCTCCTTGTAACTGTCTTCTCTTCTGTGTGTGTGTTTTTTTTTTTTTTTTTTTTTTAACAAAAACAAAAACAAAACACATACATCCTAACGTCCAAGTTTGTGTAATGTTGATGACTTCAAGATTGGAGACTGGGGATGTGGGGGAAAAGTAGCTAGATCAAAGAAGAGAGGAAGGTGGCTAATCAAAAATGAACAGCTAGTTATGTGCAAATTTATTTTTCCATTTCCAGAAAATAATAGTCCATTCACCTACTTAGTTGTATTTTTATTCCCTAAATATTAAATTACATATAGACAGTTGTAGAAATAATAGATGAATCAGCTAGCCACCTAACTAGTGTAAACTCAAGGATTTGAAAACATTTCTCCTGCCTAGAATACTGGAACAACCTAAGGCTAATATCGATTTTTTTTTCCTAAGATTTTCCTGTTGTAAAAATGCAAGTGCACTTTGGACAGGCAATTTCCTTGGAGTATCACAAATTTAGAACTTGTTCTAAATAAATTTATTAGACAATGCCCTGAAAAACTTATTTTGATGGAATAGAGATAGAAATAAGTTGAGGCCACCGTGGGTATCTAGAACAGAGGCTGATGGGTATCTAGAACAGATGGGTAAGTTTGTAGGACTGTAACCGCCCAATGGATTCACCTTGCTTGCTGCTTAGACATAGTCGATTTAATCAAGACAGGGGAATTGCAATAGAGAAAGAGTAATTCACACAGAACCTGCTGTGTGGGAGACAGAAGTTTTATTGTTACTCAAATCAGTCTCTCCGAATATTCAGGGATCAGAGTTTTTAAGGACATCTTGGTGGGTGGGTGGAAGCCAGTGAGCCAGGAGTGCTGATTGGTTAGGTAGAAGATGACATCGTGGAAACTTGAAGTTCTCTTTGTGCTGAGTCAGTTCCTGGGTGGGGCAACAAGATCAGATGAGTCAGTTAATCGATCTGGGCAGTGCCAGCTGATCCATCAAGGGCAGGGTCTGCAAAATGTCTCAAGCGCTGAATTTAGGAGCAGTTTAGGAGGATCAGAATCTTACAGCCTTCAGCTGCATGACTCCTAAACCATAATTTCTAACTTGTGGTTAATTTCTTGTCCTACAAAGGCAATCTAGTCTCCAGGCAAGAAGGAGGTTTGTTTTGGGAAAGGGCTGTTATAGTCTTTGTTTTAAACTATAAACTATAAACTAAGTTCCTCCCAAAGTTAGTTCAGCCTACGCCCAGGAATAAACAAGAACAGCTTGGTGGTTAGAAGCAAGATGGAGTCGGTTAGATTAGATCTCTTTCACTGTCTCAGTCATAATTTTGCAAAGGTGATTTCAGGACAGAAATGACTGAAGATATAACTGACCTTTTCTACTATTTTATAAAGGACTATTTTTGTCCTCACAACCTTAACATATAGCAAATATTTGGCCATGCCCACACGAGTTTTCATGCTGATATTTGTTACTTTGGCACATCAAAGCAATGTGGTAATGTTATATTGATAGGGAAGGAAAAGTTCATATTAGTTTAGCCTGTTATACAGGTTAGCAAAGAAATGATTGGCAAGGGGGAGCTTTTGTATACTATCTGTCCCATAATCCTGTGGAGTACTATGTTGAAAAAAAATTGATTCATATTTCCTTCTACAAAATAATACATAAAAAGTACTAGGTGAGGAGTGGGATGTATGCCTCATATTTTATTTAGTACTTAGATAGCATTTTTGATGTGTGCTGCAGTGAGCAGGTCTATACAAACCTACTCCTGAAGGCCAAGGAAATTGAGAGGCTGAAGAAAGAAACTCACAAATTCAGTTTCTCAGAAATAAACGTTTAATAGGGTTTTATGAGCAGAAGCCACTTCTTGGTAGCCGTGAGACAAGATACTGGATCCCCAGGCAGTTACTCCCACCCCCACCAGACCCAGGGCTTACATACCATAGGAAATTTGCCTAAGGGTGGGATTTAAGGTAAGTATGTGTTTATGATATCATCAAGGTTGTTTTGACCCAAGGGCTGTATTTACAGTATGTATGTGAAAGTAGAAGTCTTAGAGGCATTCCCAGAACAGGGGTTCATCAGAAGTCAACATGGTGGATTAGCATCCAAGATGAAGTCTCTCTGGCCTCTGCAATATGCAATTCAAACAAATTCACGGATAAATATTTTAAGTGAGCTCATAAAACAAGAAACAATTTTAATGAGTATTTATGACACACACAGAAAATTATATTTTTTGGGGGTAATTGGGGTAAAGGGAATGGACATTTAGGGGTCAAACTGAGTAGATAAACGTCTCAGCCCCTAAAACCCATTTCAATGTTGGCAGAAACTCTGCCCAACAATTGAGTAGAGTAATACTGATATATTTCAATCACACAGTTTATAATGGTTTCCAATACTATATCAAGTGACAATGATGCTTAGAAATTAATAAATCTATTTCTGTAAGATCAGAACTGTGAAACTAGAATAAAGCTAGTATAGTGTTTCGTTTATAAACTTTACCTTTAAAATCATGTTTAAACAGGTTATCAGAATGAATGATTACGTACTTTATGTATGAACAAATATCCTAATCCCTTCTGTATGGCTAGTGAGAAAAATCATCTCTTTCAGACTATTGCATTACTACCTAGAAATAGGTGCCTCAAAGTTAATGTGTCTAAAATTGAACTCCATCATCTCTGCCAATCCTGCGACTCCTGTGTTTTCAGTTTCTGTAAATAGCTCCACAATTTTTCCACTTAACCTAGTCACTCGTCTGGCTCCGTGCTTTTATTTTTTGCACCCCTATATAGAATTTGTAATATAACAGGTCTTGTTGATATTCTACTTTATTAAATTACAAAAACAAATACTTTAAAAAATAATAATAAATTTAAACTTTTCGGAGTGCATAAAGCAAAAAAGGGAAAGTTTCTGGCTTGTCCCTTTGTTCTCTGTAAGATTCTGAGGGGCCATATGAAATGTGTCTCAGAACTGTGTGCCACACGGAAGGGAGCTTAGGTGTACCCAGTATGGGTTGAAGTGAGGCATGTTCACCTTGCACCCGGGCAAGGCTGGTCAAGGCAGCCTTGACCAAGGCTGAACCGGCCAAGGCAGCAGTGTTTGTAAGAAGTGGGGTTGAGGCCACTGAAGGTAGCAAAAGAGGTGTCTGATAATATATCCTTATATAATTTTATCTGCATCCTGTACATATACAATTATGCATTTCTTTTAAACAAAATACAGAATTACATCTTTGCTCCACATCTTAAAAATAACAAAAATATGGTTGGCAACTTTTCATGTCAATATTTATAGAATTATCTCATTCTTTTAAGTTTATTTTGGAGGGGATCTATTGCATTGACGTATGACAATATTGAAACTGCCTTTTCAAAAATCATAACTGAGAAAAGTATTACAATGAAAAAGAGCTGACCTAACCTACTCCATCTCGCTTCTAATCTCCAAATTGTCTTTGTTCATGTCTGGGTGTAGACTGAACTAACTTTGGAAGGAATTTAGTTTATAGTTTAACTTTGAAACAAAGATGATAACAGCCCTTCCAAAAACAAACCCCCTTCCTGCCTGGGGACTATACTGCCTTTATAGAACTAATAAATTAGTCACGGGATTAGAAATTATGGTTTAGGAGTCATGCAGCTAGAGGCTGCAAGATTCTGGCCCTCTCAAATAGCTCCTGGGAATAGCATCACTATTGTAAAACCTGAAATCAGTGCTTGAGATAACCAGTCAGCACTCCTGACTCACTGGCACCTACCCACCAAATTATGCTTAAAAACCCCTGATCCCTGAGTTCTCAGGGAGACTGATTTGAGTAATAATAAAACTCCGGTCTCCCATACAGGTGGCTCTGTGTGAATTACTCTTTCTCCACTGCATTTCCCCTGTCTTGATAAATTGGCTCTGTGTAGGCAGTGGGCAAGGTGAACCCATTGGGTGATTACAATATGGTGAAATAGAATTTTCCTGCTGATGAAAACTGGTTTCCAATTTTTTTTTAATTTTTGTGTTTTTTTGTTATTGCAAACATCAATACAATAATCATCCTTAAACATATATTTTTGCTTTTGTGTTATTTATTAGATTTTAAAAATATCTGTCAGTATATTTTTATAGTTTTTTTCAATAGTCTTGTATATCGTCTTATAAATATACCAACAAAATGAGGACCTGGTAAGAGAACACTCACTATGGATGCTGTAGAAAATCAAATGCCTCCATGACTGTTTTTGGTAAAAGAGCCCAGCGGCCTCAAGATCTTCAAAATGTCCTCTAAGTCTTTTGTGGGTGTATCTGGTAAAAGCTAGTCATAAGTTTATACACTAGAAGAAAGGATGCTGGGAAATATAAATTTTGGATTCAACCTGGGAAAAGTGGTAGAACTATCAAAATGGAGAATGTCCAAAGGTCTTTGGGTAACCACAAATGACAGATGTCCATCACACCCAATCTGCCATTTTGTGTAACGCTTCATTTTTTTCTTTAAAAATTTCAAATATTCTGATATTTATTTATGTATTCATTCAGTACACATTTATTGAGAGCCTATGATGTGCCAATCATTGTGCTTTTTAGTGGAAATACAGTAGAGATCCTGACTTCCTGGAGCTTTTAGTTTAGTAGATGAGACAGACATTAATTACCACAGAAATGAATGTAGCATCACAAATGTGATCATTGTGTTAAAGGGGAGGAAGTGGTGTGCTGAGAGGATATATTGGGGATAACTGACCCGCTAAGAAAGGTCATCTAAGAATTTGCTCATGAAGTGGTGCTTGAGCTGAGATTTGGAAGATGATTAGGCATTGATTCAGCGAACGGGAAGGGAAGAGTGTTTTAGGCAGAGCAGATAACATTTTCAAAGTCTGGGAGCAGGAGGGCACCTGCCACATATGAGAATTTGAAAAAACATTATGGTGATTGAAGCATACAGAGCGAGAGAAAATGTAGTTCTGAATGGTCCTGGAAAATAGGTAGAGGCCAGACCATTAAAAGCCTGTGGCTAAGATTAGCATTTTGGTCTTTGGGAAGTCTCAGCCTCAGGATTTAGTGTGGAAAATAGTTTGGAAGATTTGAGGTTCCTTTGGATGGACAAATTAGGAGGTGATCACAGTTATTCAGAGAGGAAATATCCAGTGCTCAACCCAAAGAAATGTATGACAATATGTTGGCTGAATAAATGAAGGAACTAAATGCCACAGGCAATACTGTACATCTTCTAAGCAATAATAAAGCAAAAATAAAGGTAGCTGGAGGGCATTCTGTGAAATTTGATGAACAAATCCAATATAGAGTGGAGAATAAAGAAGCTATTTGATACAGATTAGCCAGGCATGAGATTTCTACTAACTGAAAATACCAAGTTATAACACAGAGAGCATCTAGGTTGCATATAATTATTGTGTTTAGTTCAGGTTATTCATTTTGATAATTTAACATTTTCATTGTCTGGCTAATGAGATTTCCTAGTAATAACATGTAAACAACTCAGTAGAAATCTATTAATTTAGATCTTCAGGTTATGTAGAAGCTTCCTTAAGAAAACACTCAATGCCTACCAAATGTATTGTTAAGTATGCCGGTTAATAAGGTCATTTGTATAAAGGAAGTAATCTGTCAGGCCTTGAGTTTACATGTTAATGGCCACTAAGGAGTCAGAAAGGAATTTAGTAGTGTAACCTGTAAATGTTTTTGTATGTCCCCAATATCTCAAAATGCTACGAATGTCAGTATAAATAATAACCTTGAGTCGAAAGCTACCATAACAGCTACCAGCACGTAAATGCAACATTTATAAACATAGCAAAGAAAATATCCGTCACAAACTCCAAGTTCTGTTCATCAGCCACACAAACAAACAAATTCAACACAAACAAAATGTTGTTACCTAATTTATTTGTAATTCTTCCTTGAAATACCATCCAGGGAGCCTTATGCTAGAGCCTAGAGGCAATTGGCAAGATACAGCAAGTCTTATAGCTAAAAAAATTCTATTCTATAAACTCTTGTTCATTTTCTTTTTCTTTTTTTTTTTTTAGTCAACTTTAATCCTTTTGCCCTGAAACTTTTCTTGTCAAAAGTAACATTATCCTCCATTTTAACATCCCATTTTGTCCTTGTTTACCTTATAAAAAAATGACTTTTTTTTTTTATTATACTTTATGTTCTAGGGTACATGTGCACAATGTGCAGGCTTGTTACATATGTATACATGTGTCATGTTGGTGTGCTGCACCCATTAACTCATTTACATTAGGAATATCTCCTAATGTTATCCTTACCCCCTCCCCCGACCCCACAACAGGCCCCGGTGTGTGATGTTCCCCTTCCTGTGTCCAAGTGACCTCATTGTTCGATTCCCACCTATGAGTGAGAACATGCGATGCTTGAATGACTCTTAAGTCATAGTTTCTCTTTCCTGTTGAGTGGGCTAGATCCTCCTTGATAGAAACAAAGGGTTAAATCAGCACTCAAAGCAACAAACTCCCTTGGTATTCAGCAACTCATGTCAGAATGAGTTTCTTTAAGTTAGTAATAAAGAGGAGAAGTGACATTAGTGGTTGTACTAATTTACATTCCCACCAAGTGTACAAGCGTCCTCTTTTCCCCACATCCTCAACAGCTTTTGTTATTGACTGTCTTTTGGATATAAGCCATTTTAACTGGGGTGAGATGATATCTCATTGTAGTTTTGATTTGCATTTCTCTGATGATCAATGGTGTTGAGCACTGATACAGTTTGGCGCTGGTCCCCATCCAAATCTCATCTGGAATTGTAATCCCCATGTGTTGGGGGAGGGGCCTAGTGGGAGGTGATTGAATCATGGAAACTGACTTCTGCCTTGCTGTTTTTGTGATAGTGAGTGAGTTCTCATGAGAGCTGGTTGTTTGAAAGTGTGTGGCATGTCTCCCTTCACTCTCTCTCCTGCTCCGCCATAGTAAACACATGGTTACTTCCTCTTCACCTTCCACCGTGATTGTAAGTCTGCTGAAGCCGCCCAGCTATGCTTACTGTATAACCTGCAGAACTGGGAGTTGATTAAACTGCTTTTCTTCATAAATTACTCAGTCCTAAGTAGTTCTTAATAGCAGTGTGAGAACAGACTAATACCAGTACCTTTCATATGTCTGTTTGCCATTTTTATGTCTACTTTTGAGAAATGTCTATTTAAGTCTTTTGCCCATTTGTTAATTGGATTATTAGACTTTTTCCTATGGAGTTGTTTGAGCTCCTTATATATTCTGGTTGTTAATCCCTTGTCTGAGGAGTAGTTTGCAAATACTATATCCCATTCTGTGGGTCTTTTCACTTTGTTTCTTGTATCCTTCGCTGTGCAGGAACTTTTTAACTTGATGTGATTCTTATTTGTCCATGTTTGCTTTGGTTACCTGTGCTTGTGAGGTATTGCCCAAGAAATCTTTGCCCAGATTAATGTCCTGGAGAGTTTCCCCAATATTTTATTGTAGTCATTTAATAATTTGAAGTCTTAGATGTAAGTCTGTAATCAATTTTGATTTGATTTTTGTATATAGAGATAGGGGTCATTTTGATCTGATTTATTTATTTATTTATTTATTTATTTTTATTATTATTTTTTAAGACAGAGTCTTGCTCTGTCACCCAGACTGGAGGGCAGTGGCACGTTCTTGGGTCACTGCAACCTCTGCCTCCTGGGTTCAAACGATTCTCCTGCCTCAACCTCCCAAGTAGCTGGGATTACAAACGTGTGCCAACATGCCTGGCTAATTTTTGTATTTTTACTAGAGATGGGGTTTCATCATGTTGGCCAGGCTGATCTCAAACTCCCAACCTCAGGTGATCTGCCTGCCTCGGCCTCCCGAAGTGCTGGGATTACAGGCAGGAGCCACTGCACCTGGCCCTAGATTCATTCTTTTGCATATGGATATCCACTTTCCCCAGCATCACTTATTGATGAAACTGTCTTTCCCCCAGTATATGTTCTTGGCATCTTTGTCAAAAATGAGTTCATTGTAAGTGTGTGGATTTCTTTCTGGGTACTTTATTCTGTTCCATTGGTCTATGTGTCTCTTTTTATACCAGTACCATGCTGTTTTGGTTACTATATCTCTGGGTTCTATAACCCAGCCTGTTTCCTAGGCCTTCAAATATAATTTGAAGTGAGGTAATGTGATTCCTCTCATTTTGTTCTTTTTGCTTAGGATAGCTTTACCTATACCAGGTCTTTTGTGGTTCTGTACAAATTTTATAATGTCTTCTATTTCTGTGAAACATGTCATTGGTATTTTAATAAGGGTTGCATTGAATTTGTAAATTGCTTTGGATAGTAAGGGCATTTTAACAATATTGATTTTGCCAATCTATGAACATAAATTACTTTTTCATTTTTTGTTGTTCTCTTCAATTTATAGTTTTCATTATGAAAACTTTCACTTCTTTGGTTAATTCCTAGGTATTTAACTGTATATGTGGCTATTGTAAATGAGATTTTTAAAAATTTCTTTTTCACATTGTTCACTGGTGGCATACAGAAATGCTACTGATTTTTGTATGTCGATTTTGTATCCTGCAACTTTACTGAATGTTTATCAGTTCTAATAGTTTTCGTGAGCCATCTTTAGGTTTTTCCAAAGGTAAGATCATATCATCAACAAACAAAAATAATTTGACTTATTCTTTTCCAATTTGGATGACTTTTTTTTGTTTGTTTTTGTCTGATTACTGTAGCTAGGACTTCCAGTACTATGTTGAATAACAGTGGTGACAGTAGGCATCCTTATCATGTCCCAGATCTTACAGGAAAGGCTGTCAGTTTTTCCCCATTCCATATGGTACTAGCTGTGGAATAATATGGCTTTTATGATGATGTCATATATGGCTTTTATTATGATGAGGTAAGCTCCTTCTATACAGTTTTTTGAGAGTTTTTATTATGAAGGGGATATTGAATTTTATCAAATGCTTTTTCAGCATCAATTGAAATGATCATATAATGTTTGTATCTCATTCTGTTGATATGATGTATCATGTTGATTGGTTTGCATATGTTGAACCATTCTTGCATCTCCCTCTTTGCTGAGAATTTTTGCATGAATATTCATCAAAGATATTGGCCTGTAGTTTTCATTTCTTTTTCTTTTTTTCTTTCTTCTTCATTTTTTTGATGTGTCTTTGTAAGGTTTTCATATCAGGGTAAAACTGGCCTCATAGAATGAGTTTGGAGGTATTCTTTCCTCCTTTATTTTTTGGAATAGTTTAAATAGGACCAATATTAGCTCTTTAAGTGTTTGGTAGAATTTAGCAGTGAAGTCATCAGGTCCTGGGCTTTTCTTTACTGGGATAGTTTTTATTATGGCTTTGATCTGGTTACTTGTTATTGGTCTGTTCAGGCTTTGGATTTCTTCCTGCTTCAATCTTGATAGGTTGTGCATATCTAGAAACTCGTCAATTTCTCCTAGAGTTTCCAGTTTATTGGCATATAGCTGCTCATAGTAGCCACTAACAATTCTTTGAATTGTTGCAGTATTAGTTATCGTATTTCCTGTTCCATTTCTGATTTTATTTTTTCGATTCTCTTAGTCTGGCTAAAGATTTGTCAATTTCGTTTTTTTTTGAAAAACAACTTTTTGCTTCATTAATCTTTTGTATTGTATTTTTATTTCAATTTTATTTATTTCTGCTCTTATTTTTATTATTTATTTTCTTCTACTAATTTTGAGTTTGGTTTGCTCTTATTTGAAATATTTCTTCTTTTTTGATGTAGGCACTTGTAACTAGATACTTCCCTCTGAGCCCTGCTTTTGCTGTATCCCACAGGTTTTGGGATGTGTTTGCATTATCATTTGTTTCAATACAATTTTTCAATTTCCTTCTTATTTTCTTCATTAACACACTGGTCATTCAGAAGCATGTTTTTTAATTGCCATGTATTTGTATGGTTTCCAAAATTCTTCTTATTATTGATTTCTAGTTTTATTCCATTGTGATCAGAGAAGATGCTTGATAATATTATTTTTTTGAATGTTGTTAATACTTGTTTCATGACCTTACATATGGTCTATTTTTGAGAATGACTCGTGAGGAAAAGGATGTATTCTGTAGCCCTTGGATGAAATGCTCTGAAAATATCTATTAGATCCATTTGGTCTGTGGTATAGATTAAGTCTGATGTTTCTTTGTTGATTTCTGTCTATAAGACTTGTCCAATGCTGAAAGTGAGGTGTTAAAGTCTCCAGTTATTATTGTATTGGGGCCTATCTCTCTCTTTAACTCTAATAATATTTCCTTTATATATCTGGATGCTCCAGTATTGGGTGATATATGTTGAAAATTGTTATATCATCTTCCTGAATTGACCCCTTTATCATTATACAGTGATCTTCTTTGTCTCTTCTTACAGTTTTTGTCTTGAAATCTATTTTGTCTAAGTATAGCGACTCCTGCTGTTTTTTTGGGTTTTCATTTGCAAGGATTATCTTTTTCCATCCCTTTCTTTTCAGTCTATGTGCATCTTCATAGGTGAAGTGTGTTTCTTGTAGGCAACAGGTGAATGGGTCTTGTTTTTTTTTTTTCTCTTTAATCTATTCAGCCAGTCTATGTCTTTTGATAGTAGAGTTTAGTTCATTTATATTCAATGTTATTATTGATAAGTAAGGACTTACTCCTGTCATTTTGTTATTTGTTTTCTGGCTGTTTTGTGGTCTATTTTTCTTTCTTTCCTTTCTGTTTTCCTCTAGTGAAGATGATTTTCTCTAGTGATATGATTTAATTTCTTGTGGCTTATTTTATTCTGTATCCATTGTATGTTTTTTGATTTGAGTTTACCATGAAGCTTGCAAATGCTATCTTGTAACCCATTATTTTAACCTGATAACAGCTTAACAATATTTGCATAAACTAATAAAAACTCACTTTAACTTTGTTCTCTTGCTTTTAAAATTTTTGTTTTTTCTATTTGTATCTTATTGTACTGCTTATGTCTTGAAAAGCTGTTGTAGTTATTATATTTGATTGGTTCATCATTTAGTCTTTCTACTTAAGATAAGAGTAGTTTGTACACCACATTCACAGTGTTTTGACATTCTGTGTACTTACTATTACCAGTGAGTTTTGTACCTTCAAATGATTTCTTATTGCTCATTAACATCCTTTCTTTTTCACTGAAGTACCCCCTTTAGCATTTCTTGTAGGACAGGTCTGGTGTTGATAAAAATCCTTCAGCTGTTGTTTGTCTAGGAAAGTCTTTATTTATCCTTATGTTTGAAGGATATTTTCATGGGATATACTATTCTAGCATAACCTTTTTTTTCCTTCAGCACTTTAAATATGTCATGCCACTCTCTCCCAGCCTGTAACGTTTCCACTGAAAAGTCTGGTGCCAGATGTATTGGAGCTCCATTGTATGCTATTTGTTTCTTTTCTCCTGCTACTTTTAGGATCCTCTAAAAGGATCTTTGGGAGTTTGATTATTAAATACCTTGAGAGAGTCTTCTTCAGGTTAAATATACTTGGTTTTCTATAACCTTTTTGTACTTGGATGTTGATATCTTTCTCTAGATTTGGGAGGTTCTCTGTTACTATTCCTTTGAATAAACTTTCTATCCCTGTCTCTTTTTCTACCTCCTCATTAAGGCCCATAACTCTCAGTTTTGCCCTTTTGAGGCTATTTTGTATTTCCATTATATGTGCTTCATTGTTTTCTTAAATTCCTTTCTTTTTAATCTCCTCTGGCTGTGTATTTGCAAGTAGCTTGTCTTCATGCTCACCTATTCTTTCTTCTGCTTGATCTACTCTGCTATTAAAGGACTCTGATGTATTTTTTAATGTGCCAATTGCATTTTTCAGCTCCAGAATTTCTGCTTGACTCATTTTAATTATTTCAATCTTTTTGTTAAATTTATCCAGTAGAATTCTAAATTCCTTCTCTGTGTTATTTTGAATTTCTTTGAGTTTACTCAACACAATTATTTTGAATTTTCTGCCTGAAAGGTTACATATCTCCGTTTCTCCAAGATTGGTTCCTGGTGCCTTATTTAGTTTAGTTGGTGAAGTCATGTTTTCCTGTATGGTGTTGGTACTAGTAGATGTTCTTTGGTGTCTAGGCATTGAAGAATTAGGTATTTATTATAGTTTTCACTGCCTTGGCTTATTTGTAGCCGTCCTTCTTGGGAAGGCTTTCTAGATATTTGAAAGGACTTGCATGTTGCGATCTAAACTGTTTCTGCTTTAGGGGACACCCCAAGCCCAGTAACACTGTTGTTATTGCAGACTCCTAGAGATAACACCTTGATGGTCTTCGACAAGATCTGAGAGAATTCTCTAGATTACCAGGCAGAGATTTTTGTTCTCTTCCCTTACTTTCTCCAAAATATGGAGAGTCTCTTTCTCTATTCTGAGCTACCAAAAACTGGGGGTGGGATGACACAAACATTCCTGTGTTTACCACCACTGCAACTGGGCTGGGTCAGACCTGAAGCCAGCATAGTGTTGGGTCTCACCCAAGGCCTGTTGTACCCACTCCCTAGTTAACGCCTGTGTATGCTCAAGGTCCTGGGGCTCTACAATCAGCAGGTGGTAAAGCCATCCAGGTCTCTGTCCTTCCCTTAGGGGAAGTGAGGTCCCCAAGGCCCCAGGTGGGTCCAGAAGTGTCATCTAGGTGTCAGGGACTACAGTAAAAAACCTTAGAAGTATACTTGGTATTCTATTGTATTGCAGCTCAGCTGGCACTTAAACCACGTGATGCAGTTCTTCCCACTCTTTCCTCCCCTTTCCATAAAGAGAGGAGTGTCACCCTATAGCCCCTGCCAACCCTGACCACGAGGAGAACTGCCAGACTACCACTGATGTTCCCTTAAGGCCCAAGGTCTCTTAAGTCAGCTTGTAGTGAATGCTGCCTGGCCTGGGACTCACCCTTCAGGGCAGTGGGCTCTCCTCTGACTTAGGGCAGGTCCAGAACTGCTGTCCAAGAGTCAAACCCTGGAACTGGGGACCCCAAGAGCCTGCCTAGTGCTCTACCCCACTGTGGTGGTGTTTGTACCTAAGGTGCAAGATGTCTCCTTTACTTTGCCCTCTGCTTTTCTCAAGCAGAAGGAGTTTTGCCCCATAGCCACCAACCATATAATGTGCTGGGTCTCACCTGAAGCCAGCAAGTCTTGGAGGCTCACCAACGCCCTCGATCTAGTACCTGGGATGTTGCTGCCGGTTATTCAGGGTCCAAAGGCTCTTCAGTTAGCAGGTGATGTATGCTGACAGGAATGGGTTCTTTCTTTCGAGGCAGCTGGTTCCCTTCTGGCCCAAGGTGTGTCTAGAAATGTTATCTGGGAGTTAGGGCCTGGAACAGGAACCTCCTGACTCTGACTGATGCCCTATACTGCTGTAGCTGAGCTGGTATCCAAGCTCAGCTTGGAGGACAAAGTCCTCCCTACTCTTGCCTTTTCTCTCCTTGAGTGGAGGGAAGGGTCTCTTTTGGAGCTGTGAACTGTGCAGCCTGGGGTTAGGGGGATGGAACTTTGGCTCTCTGTGGCAATGTTTGCACACATTCAAGTTCAGACCACTGGGATTGGTGATTCCCCTCTGGGCAGTGATGGTTTAAAGGCTTCCTTTGTGGGTGGGCATTAACTGAGTTTCATCTAATTTTCTTTTCAGCTCTAACAAGACAGCACTGAGTTCAATGCCTTGTAATTGCTGTGTTCTCCCTCTCCTAGTGCCCAGAGATGCTCTCTGCACCTTGCCTCCACTGCTGGGGATGGGGAGAGATGGCATCAGCGATTCAAGGCTGCTTTTGCTATCTCTTCAGTGTCTCTTTCAGTGATATGAAGTTAAAGCCAGGTACCATGAGTGTTCACCTAATTTTTGGTTCTTATGAAGGTATTTTTTTTGTGTGTGTGTAGATAGTTGTTGACTTGGTGTTTTTGCCCCAGGGGGACAATTGGTGGAGCTTTCTCTTCTGACATCTTGCTGGAGCAAGATGAAAATGTTGACTCAGTTAGTTCTTAAGGTCACAGGAATATAAACCCTCTGCATGGAACTTGTTTCACTATCTGGTTTGTGTTCCCAAATGTCCTGCCGAATGGCACATCCTTTCTAAAAATAGACAACACATTTTATTGCTGCTAAATAGACATAAACCCAAAAGTTAACAGTTACAAAATTTCTTCCACAAAATCTATTATCAAATACATATTAAAAACTTGTTTCTCAATCTCATGTATTTTTTTCTTTGCAATAGATTTTTTCTTTTAATCAAAACTACCTACCAGTCACTACAATTCTAAAACCTTTAAGGATACAGAGAAATGTTTCGTCAACTATAAAGTTTCTATGCTACAGTGATAAATTAGTTACATTATTCATGTTTGTTTATAATTTTCGTAGTACCCTGCAGACATGAGTGACAAGTTATAGGAAAGATTTAAGTTCAGTACCTCAGAATTTTCTAATAGAAGTTGATTGGTTAATCTGGCAGTATTAAGTAGCTGCCATAATCTCCTTCAGCTTCTTGTCCTCCCCAGCTCCATTTAATGAGGCTCCCAGTAGGGATAGAAGCACAGTGGTCAGCGAATAGGGATAGCAGTCACAGCAGTCTCCCTTCCTTTCTCAGGGAGAAAGAAGC
Organism: Mandrillus leucophaeus; assembly: GCF_000951045.1. Taxonomy (NCBI): domain Eukaryota; kingdom Metazoa; phylum Chordata; class Mammalia; order Primates; family Cercopithecidae; genus Mandrillus; species Mandrillus leucophaeus. The sequence goes on along the minus strand of NW_012101266.1, from coordinate 1,679,020 downwards.
TGCTCCTGGAGAATAATTATCAGAACTGGTATTTGCATGGCTTTTGGCAAGTGTAAAGTATATATCCCACATTATCTTTAGAATAAACACAGCAGGTAAGTTGGGATGGTTGTTATTTTTGTTCTTGCTGATGCCAGTATTATTGTTATATTTTATTACTTCTGATAGAGATAGAAATTGAGATACAGACAAAAAAGAAAACTGTTTCAGAAAACTTACACAAGTTGCCCAGTGTCCCATACGTAGTAAGTGGCAAAGCATAGACTTGAATCTGGATCCTTGAACTCTAAACCCCTTTTTCTTTTCCATTGGCCAACCTGAATGCCCACTTAAGGCTAGGCATTAGACTAGTCCCCTTACCATAACTAACTGATAATCGTGAATTTGTGACATATTTCTGGTTTTTCAGAGTTTAAGCATGTGGAATATCTTTCTATTCTTGATGCTTGAATAATAACTTTGGTTGTAGCACAATCCACAGTACAATCTTATACTGCATATCTCCAGGTTTCTTTTTCCTTTCTTAGCGTTTATTCATCCTGATGGGCAAATTCCTATGTTAATCTTTCTCTCTTAGTGTTCTTTGTTGAGAAGTATTTTCACTGTGGGACATCCTCTCTCACTACTTTATAAGCAGCTTCTTTTTTCTCAGTAGTGAACACACTGTGCTAAGGGATATGTCAAGTTTGTTTTATCTTCCTCAGGTGTTTGAAGTTCTAGTAGAAAGACAGACTACCCAAGGGCATCACCCTTTCTGGTAGGGTTCTGTGCTGCTAGCTTAGATGAATGAGGCCCATTTAAAAACATCTTTACTGGGCTTCTCATGAAAAGACTTTTACAATATTAAAGGTTTTAAAATTTTATTTTAAAACTTTCTTTTTAAAATCATTAAAGTTTTATTTTTTTATCAGAGAAATATATGTCTATGTTACAAAGTAAGAAGGACGGAATAATTTTAAATACATAATGAGTTTTTTTGTCCTCACTCCATCCTATTCTCACACCTACCTACCATGGGCAACCTATTATTTTAATTGTATGTGTTTCTAGTTATTCTAGTCATTACCTTTATCACTGCAAATACTATGATAATTCCTTTATTTTTTGATTTATGATCACTAGAGAAGAGCTGCTGACATTACCTGCATTTCTAAGAAAGGCATTTGTCACACTTGCATAATTTCCACCACTTTGCCCCATTTTCCTTCTTTCCGTTCCTTCTAATTTATAAAATTTCCTATTGGTTCCCATTCTAATTTCCAGTAATATCCATATATATTTATTATTTAACATTCACTTTATTTTATTTTATTTTTTGAGACAGGGTCTTGCTCTGTCACCTAGTCTGGAGTATAGTGGTGTGGTCACAGCCTTGACTTCCTTGACTTAGGTGATTCTCTCACCTCAGCCTCTTGAGTAGATGGGACTAAAGGTGCATGCCACCATGCCTGGCTATTTTTTTTTTTTTTTTTTGTATTTTTGTAGAGATGGGGGTCTGTCCATGTTGTCCAGGCTAGTCTTGAACTCCTGGGCTCAAACGATCCTCCTGCCTTGGCCTCCCAAAGTGCTGGGATTACAGGCGTGAGCCACTGTGCCTGGCCAATTTTACATCGACTTTCAATATTCTCCTTTGAATCCCTGATATGTAAGATGGATGTTTTAGAGTCACTAACTTTTCCACACACCGGTCTCTCCATTGCTCAACTTCTAGCAGTTATAACTCTACATTTGTCAAATTGAAAACATTTACAATTTATTTTGTAATCATAATTAATCTTGTGCATTTCTATAGGCTAATTTTTAAATCTGAAAATTAATAAAAAGTTTTACATCATTATGTCTACATAATAAGTTTTTATTTCTGTCTCTTCCCCCATGCCACTTGGGGAAGAGTGTGGCATCAAGGCCAAATAAAGCATTTTTTCTTAATGAAAGGAATGAGGCACATCCCCCCATATATCTCCCAACTCCCTGAGCCCAGCACGAGCCCAGCACAAACACATCCCCCATATATCTCCCAACTTCCTGAGCCCAGCACAAACACATTCCTCCATATTTCTTTCAAACTTCAGAAAAACATCACCTGGGAAATCTCCGATAAGGATGCAGCGGGAACCAATAAAAAATGCTAAATGTATAATATTAAC
>NW_012101266.1:1673325-1674558 GCF_000951045.1 Mandrillus leucophaeus | reverse complement strand
TGCCTCAGCCTCCCGAGTAGCTGGGACTACAGGCATGCACCACCACACCTGGCTAATTTTTGTATTTTTAGTAGAGATGGGGTTTCACCATGTTGGCCAAGATGGTCTTGATCTCTTGATCTTGTGATCTGCCCGCCTCGGCCTCCCAAAGTGCTGGGATTACAGGCATGAGCCACTGCGCCTGGCCCCAAGGGGATCCTTAAGTGCCTAAATAAGTGCTTTCATCTGGGAGTACCAACTTGTTCCCTGGAAGCTTATCTGCAGTTAATTAGATTGCTTTAGAGATGACCTCTGCCCTTGCTCTGTACAAAGTATTTTACCTGTGAATAGACACCCGGAAGAAAGCTGTGTGGTTGAGACAGGAACCAGAGACAGTAACTAGCAGAGGTTGCTGCACAGTTAAACCCCTTGTGTTCTGCCCTGTTTCCACTGCTAGCCTCAGTATGTGCTCACTCTCGGTTTCCGGTCTTTGAAGTTCAGTCACTGGGCCCAACTTTCAACTTCACTACAGCCAGGATTTCGCCTAGTTTTATCCATCGACTTGTTTGAATCCACTGTTTCCTAGAAATTTGTTAAAATCCTTTGAGAACTGATAACTATGCCTCATTCTTTGCACTGTTATTGTTCTATTCATTTTGTATGTTTATTGTGCTGTTTCAACAGTCTGGTGAAAAAGAAAGATAAATGTGGATGCTTATTCCATCTCTTTGAACCCAGAATGCTTCTAATTTAAAATTTGTCTTAGTTATCTAAACAATATATGAAAAACTCTTATTGTAAAAGTGTAAGAACACAATTATATAGAATAAAAAGTTAAAATCTGCCTTTATCTCTGCCTCACTTTCCCTCCAGCTGCTCATCATCAGTTGACCTTTGCCGTATGCAAGCCCCACTTACCCAACCACTTACTTCCTCACATACAACCACTGTTAGTAGTTTGGTATATATCTCAGTAGATTTTTCTCAATGTATTTTGAATCAAATATGATAATAAAGGTTAGTTTGCTTTTATAATAAGTATATTTATACTCCATGTATCATTTATGTAGCTTGCCATTATTATAGAATGACTATTAAGTAATATGTTTTTGAAAGGACACAAAGATAGATGTGTACCTGCCCCCCACCTGCTACACCCTTGTTCTACTCTCTAATCTTTGCACATACCAGAGATTTCGTAAGTTCTGTGAGTACCTGGTTTTCTGCACGTACCAGAGATTTTGTTTTGCACAT
>NW_012101266.1:1652452-1673040 GCF_000951045.1 Mandrillus leucophaeus | reverse complement strand
GTTCGAACCTGTAATAAAGATCCTTGCTGCTTAGCTTTGACTCTGGACTCTGGTGGTCTTCTTCGGGGAATAAACGGTCTGGGCATAACATTTTCAATCTCTAGTCTTAATGGCATTCATTTCTTCTTCAAGTTAGCTGAAATAAATTTGGATTGACTCCTTTTCCTGAAGATAGCTATTTTGGATATCATAAGTCTGATATGAAGTCATAATTATCTACTAATCATTTTGTAATTTAGATTCTATTTATTTTTAATTAAATCATTCCTCTTTAAGCATCTTTCCCTTTTACTAAAAATTATGCAAAAAATAGAAGTTCTAGGCTACTTGTAATAAAAGCATTTTGGCTTTTATTAACCTCATTTTTTAAAATAAGAAATTGCAGTTCAGAAATACTGTGATTTTCACAAGGTCACATGGATAATGATCAGAGGACAAGAGTTTCCTGACTCCTATCACAGTGTTCTCCAGCCAGACAGTGTTTCCTTATAATTGAAAACTCTGCTTCTCCCAGGAGAAAAATAAAACTGCTAACAAATATGAATCAACCTTTGAAATAGAATAAAACAAAGATGCTATAAGAAATACGTAAGGGGGCATTTATCTAAGAAATATATCCAGTAGCTCTTGGCACATGCACAGTTAAAAATTCTCATATAACAAGAAAGATAATCTGGAGAGTGTGTGTAAACCTTTTGTGACAATTTTCCTGACAATCTGCCCCATCCTGCCCAGCCCAGATAGTTAAACAGTTAAGCCCTCCCTTTTCTAAACTTTATTGTCCTTTTGACTCTGAATTATGACTTGTTTCATGTCCATATCCTCTCTTAGTAGCAAACTCCTTGATTACAGGGACTTTGTCTTATTCATATCTGAACCCCAGCGCCTAGGCAATACATGGAATGTGCAAGGTGCTTACTAAATGTTTCTTGAATGAATAGACACCTTGTATTTCTATGCCAAATTCTTTAAATTTGACCACTAAGGATAATTAACTGTGGGCTGTGACAAATATTAATTCTATGAATAATCTTATAGGAAGGAGATTCTAAGTATTTTTTATGACAATTATGGGATAAGACAGTGTAATAGCCTCATAATTTAAAGCAAACTGGGAAAGAAGGTTGTATCTATTTTTTTCACTCTGAATTTGTAGACAGAAAACATCACAGTTTTAGAACTTGCACAAAAATAAGCATATCACCCAATAAAAACATTCAACTATGTTTTGGGATGACTATATTTTAAAATCTCCCTTGCTAATCAGCACCCCTCACCTATTGTTTAAAGTATGGGCTAAAGTATCTAGCTGAAATTTAATAATGTTTTGCTTTCATTGTTTTTTATTTAATTACAATAATCTGCCATTTATGGTCAATGACAGATTTTTATTCATGGTCTTAGCATTAAATTTTCCTTTAATGATAAACTAATTTATATTTTAAAGTGGGCCAATTCAAAGAATGACAGTAAGGAAAGGATAGTACAGGGAGTGCCACATGATAATAATTGTGGCAGTTGTATATGAATGGCTAAAGTTTGGGCATACTAGGTTATAGCGTAAGGCCAGAGCTGGTGTCCAATTCCAGTAACAGATCAACCAAAGCCAAATTTAAACAGCTAGAGAGTCTGACTCAGTAGCTTTACTGTGACTCCTAAATGGGTTGTAGATGAAGGACTAGGATTTCTGGCCTAATGTGAATGAATGTGGAATCTTGTCAAAGTTCTGTGAAGCTTTAGAAAACCAGGGCTGTGAGGGGCAGGCCTAGCTGGAGTCCCGAAGGCCATTTATAGTGGACTTTTTTTCTCAATTTCTTCATCTCCCATTCACCTTTTTAGGCAGTCCTGTCTTGCATCCACCCATCTCACATTACTCTACCAATACAGCTCTCACATAGTCAGTAATTACCTTCCCAGGGCATTTATCAATCTTCGTCTTTCTTAACCTTTCCGTAGCTTTTAATGTGTATTTTCTTTCCACCATTCCTTACACATTCCTTTTCCTTGGCTTCACGACACCTCATTCTCCTGGTTGATTTTTAATCATATGGTTTCAGGAAGGCAACCAAAGGGATAGAGGTTACCTTTGCAAACTCATTCTCACTTGTTAAGCCACTAAATGTGGGTTTCCTCAAAGCTGGAGCCTAGGCTCTCTTTTTTCCCCTCTGGACTCTTGCCCTGGACGTGGAATCCACATTAACATTCAATTCTTACCTGTATGCAAAAGACTCACAAATAAATACTTCCAGCCAGATCTTTTCGCTGGGACCCAGACCCATCTACCTAATTGCCATGCTGACAACCTTACAGCGAAGTGGTATGAAAATTCTGTCCAAATCAGCCCTTGGATTGCCCTCCTCCTTTCTGCCTGTCTCCCTTATCAAACCTAGTCCTTGTCTCCTGTCGTCTATCTCAGTAAATGTTGTCATATTCCAGACATTACCAAAGCCAGAAACCTAAAGTCACCCTAATACCTCCTGGAACCTTACATTCTATATCCAAGCCATACCCAAATTTTGGAAGCTTCACAACTTAAATTTATCTCTCACTCTTCTCTCTCTACCTCTAGATCATTATTACTGCCATTGCCCTGTTCAAGCTACCATCTTCTCTACTGAATGACTACAATGGCTTCTATGTCCCCCCCCCGTTTTTTTTTTTTTTTTTTTAATTTTAATTTTCTTGCTACTCCCCTTCCGCATTCCCCATGCTGTGCATTCTCTTCCTTCTTCCTGAGATACTTCATCTGTTCTCCTCCAATCTTCACATCACACAAATTCAAATGTCCACCAAGGGTCACTCTGTCAGAGAAACCTTAGCTCTCCTCCCTCACTATAGCAAATCCTCCCTTGATAAACTAACATGACACTGTATGCCTTCCCTTCATGACACTTAATCATGGTAATGATTTTACCTCTACTGTATGTTTTTGTTAGTTTATGTCTATCTTCCCTGCTAAATCATGTTAGCTTTTGTTCACTTGAGTATTTACTTTTTTTTTTTTGAGACGCAGTCTTGCTCTGTCGCCCAGGTTGGAGTGCAGTGGCGCGATCTCGGCTCACTGCAAGCTCCGCCTCCTGGGTTCACGCCATTCTCCTGCCTCAGCCTCCGGAGTAGCTGGGACTACAGGCGCCCGCCACCTCGCCCAGCTAATTTTTTTGTATTTTTAGTAGAGACGGGGTTTCACCTGTGTTAGCCAGGATGGTTTCGATCTGCTGACCTCGTGATCCACCTGCCTTGGCCTCCCAAAGTGTTGGTATTACAGGAGTGAGCCACAGCGTCTCTCCGAGTATCTACTTTTTAGGAAAATTTCTGGTATATACGAGATACTTAATAAATAGGTGTAGAATAAATGAAGAGCCAAGTAAGGCCACGAAGTTGGTGTTGGAAGAGCGCAAAGGTAATGAGATTTGAGCATGCCAAGGGCAAATGGTCTTTTCACTGTTCAGCTATGGTGAGAGTGAGTGGCTTTTCTGTCTACTGAATTGGAACTAGAGATACCGGTGAGAGTGAGATTAAGAGTAACCGGCGATACTGCTTCTTTGAATGTTTCTATTCTCTAATTTGCACTTCTCCTCATGGGCTAGGTTTTGGTGTGAGAGTACATTTATAGGAAATGGTTAATTGTGGGGTTTGGAATATAGAAACTTTGCTTGATTAAAAGTATTTTCAATGGCTGGGAAGATTTTCCTAGGATGAAAATACTTACTCAAAGGTTGTCTCTATATTCAAATAAATGGGTTTTTGATAGCATAAACTAGATATTTTGTAAGGTACTTGCCAAAAAAATAAATCTTTGTTCATTTAAAAATCATCCATTTGTGTGCAAGTAAAATTGCCTGTCATGATTTGAAAGGATTATTTATGGTTTCTAAACATTAGTCTCTCCCAACTTGGCTCATATATTGCCTTTGCAAAGTGGAAACTTAATTCCATTAGAATGTTCTATTTTCCAATATATACACCTTGTTATATTGTATTGTAATATGATTACTTTCATTTTCCCTACTTGCTATATTAGAAACTGCCAAAGCACATTAAGTAATGCTTAAGTTTTTACTATAAGTGTACTGATGACTGTGACTAATACTGTTGGTGATCATTTCAAAGGTAATCATTAGGAACAGTAATGTTTTGCATTGACCCAAGAAGAAAATAGTTCACAGTAATGTAGAAAATAATAATTATGAAATATAGTTATACAATATACTCTCCAAGACCTTACAAGGTGGAAGACAGAAGTGTAGCATTTATTTTAATTATTATTATTTATTTTCGAGACAGGGTTTCACCCTGTCACCCATGTTGGAGTGCGGTGGTGCAATCAGGACTCCCTATAGCTTCAAACTCCTGGGCTCAAGCGAGTCTCCTGGTTCTGTTTCCCAAAGTGCTGGGATTACAGGCATGAGACACCATGCCTGGCCAGAAGTGTAGAGTTTACATGACATTTCTCCGAATTTGAATTTTAGAAATGATTTCTTTGGCTTACATTGAATTGCATTCTTTGATATTAAACAGGTATCATGTAAATAGAACATTGTATTAATATGATTTTTTGTGACTATAAAGTTCTGGAATTCTTGAACTCTTAAATTATGTTTCTCTGTCTATGAGATGGTGTTGCTTAGGGGTGAGGAACAGACTGAGATCTGACAAAAGAGTCTCAATGATGCCATGTCCCTAAGAAATTATGATAAAGAGAGGCAATCAGACTGAAGAGTACCCATCAGACTTTGGAAATTGTCTCTGTTGTTTTGTTTTGGCCAAATGCTTGCTTCATAGGAGGAGACACCATCTGCTTTAGGCATTATTCACACTGAGGGGGGCATGAGCAGTAATTAAGAGGAGATAGTGCATAGGCTGTTAACCACAAAAGAAGACTTCAGAGGAATTTGATACTGTGCACAAACATATAATTAGGAAGGACACTCATAGTTAAAAATTTGAAGGGAAATGCACACATTTGGTACTAAAAACGAACTTATTTTTAAAGACCAGTTTGCACTTTTTAGACAACAGCAGTCTGTATGATTTGAAATGTCTATGTCTTCCCATCTTTTTGTTCTCTTCCTCTACTGAATTTGAGGATAATTACTTCAGTATGTTGGTATGTTCTTTGAGCATACTTTCAAATTAGAGTATGTATGGTTCTCCGTAGCTACTTCTCTGTGCATGAGCAGGTGCGTTGGATGGGGGCTGTATTGTGTCCTGAGCATACACACTCATAAGGGGCTTATAGAGGTCATCGGCTTTACCTGGAATGAAGTCACTGATTGAAACTGTAAGTTTTGATCCAAGATTGCCATTGAATTGTGACAGCCACACCTTGGAACTAAGGCACTGTCATCTCTTCTTTGTTTTCGTTGGTAGCTTCAAGAAAAATAATCTTTGCTGTCAGAGAAAAAAACTTTATTTCCAGGTAAAAGGCACAACCATGGCAAGTGTCAGGATTATTATAAAACTTGTCAAATCATGGCAGGCTTTATTATGGTATTATGATAATTTATCTTAACTCTCAGGAGATTTTGACAATTATTTCCCAATTTTAGTGACAGAGGAGATGTATAGGGATCAAAAACCTCAAAAACATTGTTTGACCTCCTGAGAAACTCAATATGGTCTATATATGTGCTTAGGAGATTTATTTTTGTAATAAAATGAAAGAGTTTTATAATCTTTCTTACTCTCTTTTCCTTCTAAATCATAGGGACAATTGGTATTAATGCTTGTATAGTTTTGTTTTTGAAAACAGCCTATGTGCTATGGGAAAGCAATTTATAATTTTAGCTGTTTGATGGACTAGACTTACTCAAGGAAATCAATCATAAATTTATCTTGGGTAATATTTTTTTTCTAAGAACTAGTCTGTAACCTCAGTGATGGTCGGGACCATGACTGTTTCGTTCATCTACATAGCCTGCAGGGACATGCTGTGTGCTCAATAAATATATGTTGTTTGGATGGTTAAATGAATGAGAAATAATGGCAGACTGCTGACTATTATTATTTAGTAGATGGCATATGTGATGAAGACAATTATTGTCTTTTTCTGCATGCTAAGCATCATGTAGTGTGTTATGCAGATATAAAATATAGGGTCCTGCTGACCTTATTAGACAGAAGAGGGAAGAGAGAAAGTACAGTAATATAACATATATAACTTATATATTTATAAAAAGTTATATATATTTATGAAAAGTTGTGTTAGTTGATAACATATTTAATGTTGAAGGAGAAATTACTACATAAAACAATTCTTATTGAAGAATTCCATGTAAATCTTTTGAAATGATGGAATTTATTCTTCATGTAAGTTAAGATTTCATCCTTTGGAACAGCATAAAATGCAGAACAGTAGTACAAAGGACATACTGTTATTTATGATAAAACTAAAGATTCTTTTTATGCTGCCATACAATGCCTTCCATAAAAGAATTCTTACAGAGTGCTATCAGAATCACACCTTGCTTTACAAGCAGAATGCAAAGTTTGCAACATGAGGCAAAATAGACAAAAATAAGCCTAATGTTTTCAGTTTTCTATAAAGTGACTTCTTTGTTTTTCCCATAAGAATCCCGATCTAAAGTCAAGTTGGGTCTACCCATCAATATATAAATATTTATATCTGAAATCTATATTTTACTCTATACCTACATCTATCTATGTATCTATGTATGTATTTATGTATCTGTCTATCTATCTATTGGCCCATTTATCTATATATCTCTCTATAAAAATCCCTAGAGGTTTTTAAGAGAGTGACTGAGCCAGTAAGGAGAACTGTGCTCAATTTCTTATAGACAGGCACAAACACTTCTGAAAACCATCAATAATCTACCCTCCAAATACCAGGGGTCCTTTTGTGTATCCTACTCTGGCTTACCCACAGTGTCTACACTATGATGCCCATACTGTGATGTCTACACTGTGATGTTTTAGGCCCTTATTACTTAAGCAAGCTAATATGTATAAAGTTTTTAAAAGAGTACCTAGTACATTTCCTAGGTACTATTAAATAAAACAACAAAGAAAAGAATAACTTACTGAAAAAAATAAAGTCACTATGTCAAAATAGGTTTTGGGAGCAGATAGAAAAAAATCACTGATGATTCAGCTGAAGGGTACTAGAAAGCAAGATATTAGTAAGTGAAAATCAAGATTGTGGAATATAAATGAAACAAAGAGATGACTGCCTAGAACTGTGAAGAGATTGAGATTTTACTTTACCTTCAGGCTACCAGTCAGCCTACTACAGTTTTATGGATGCTGACATATCACTTTCTGAACTCAGTCTTCCTGGTAAGAGGGGTTGCAGTTGCCTTCAAAGGTTTTTATTTTATTTTATTTTAGTTATGTTCCAGGGTACATATGAGGATGTACAGGTTTGTTACATAGGTAAACATGTGTCATGGTGGTTTGCTGCACCTACCAACCCATTACCTAGGTATTAAGTCTGACATGCATTAGCTATTTATCCTGATGCTCTCTTCCCACCTCCCTGCCCTCTCCTGACAGACCCCAGTTTGTGTTGTTCCCCTCCCTGTGTTCATGTGTTCTCATTTTTCAGCTCCTACTTATAAGTGAGAACATGCAGTGTTTGGTTTTCTGTTCTTGCGTTAGTTTGCTGAAGATAATGGCTTCCAGTTTCGTTCATGTCCCTGCAAAGGACATGATCTCACTCCTTTTTATGACTGCATAGTATTCCATGGTGTATATGTACCACATTTTCTTTATCCAGTCTATCATTGAAGGGCATTTGGGTTAATTCCATGTCTTTGCTATTGTGAATAGTGCTGCAATGAACATGCATGTACATGTATCATTATAATATAATAATTTATATTCTTGATTCCATTCTGAACCAAATTATTCAGTTGTCAACTGAAAAACCTTTGAGATATTCAGTTCAGGAGCGCTACAGCTGTAGCACAGCATGAACTATGGCTTCTGATAACATTTGGTAGCCACCCCCCTCCTATTTTTTCATAGCCCTCTCTCACAATTGGTTGGAGATTAGAGCTAGAGATTCAGCACCTTATTTTTATGTGAAGGATTTTAAAATTTCCTCTTGCTCTCAGCATCTATTGCTTGCTTCACAATTTCTGGAAAAGATAATCTGTTCTGACTCCTGTTTACCATTTGGCTTTTGTTCCCTGTCAAGTTGGTAGAGATGTCTATCACGTATTTAAACCCATGCCATTTTTCTTTTTATATTTTACCCATCTCTTTGGAGTAGAAAGGATTAATTACTTGCCAAGTCACTGAATCATCTTGAGCAGTTCATACCCTGAGCTGATTTTAGAGTTATGATTTTAGGCCATGGTCATCTACTCTTATTCTGTTTTGTAATGCCCATCAACAGTTCCATTTCCTAATTTGAGGTGATGGTCTTGTAATTGTCAGATCAGCTGTAAGTCCTAGTCATAAGAGAGTGCATTGAAACAGTCATTTTATGTTAACATCCAGCTGTAGTGGATTAGGCATGCATGCGCTTTTATAAAAAATAATTTAAATAAAAAATACATTCTTACTATACTTCCTCCCACAATTGAAAAGTTTGGTCATTTTTAATTTCCATGACTCCAAAATAAAATATCAGCCACATATATTAGATTAAATACTAGGTAATCACATGAGAACACGCCTTAGGAAATCATCTAGAAAATGTTAGTTAATCCCACCCTGTGGCAGAAGGGACTAGATAATTTTTTGATGTGTCTCACAGTCTTGATCTGCTAAATATGAGACAAAGGCAGAATGTTAACTCTATTTACCACACAAAGTAGGTGTTATTTTCTCTGTTCACTTATTACTTTACAAGGCGATGTTTACCAATGAAAGTTCAGCACCTGGTACAGTACACAGCTCAATAATGAATGCATGCCTCAATGAATGACAAGTTCAGTTTAAGACAATTATGGAAAAGGTTGAGAACTACATCAATTACACTTGGAGCACCTGTGGCATTAGTACATATGTTTATTCTGGAAACTACTATTTCATCTAGTTTCCAAAGATTCATTTTGGTGAATTTCATTTTTTTAAATAAACAATATTTAATACAGCTTTAACTAGTATGTTGATGACCTACACTTGGTTGTATGATTATAATGACATGTTTAACTACACATGGCATGTTCATATTTTCTATTTTTAAAATAGACGTCAATCATTTACCATAGCCTCAACGAGACATTCTTAGGAACAATGTTGTCAAGGAAACATACTGAAACTGTTACATAAAAGAATGTCTCTGTGAGGAAAATGTTTCAAAATGGTGTTTCTATTTTTTCCCAGATTATGTAAAATTATAATTTACAAGCAATTCAATTTAAGTAAATAATTTATACGCAGTTTATGTAATGGTGAAGCTCTGGGAATCTGTCAGGTAACGATATTTTTAAATTTGAAGGTTAAGTGATTAGATGCCACTAACATAATACAATGCCCTAATCGGGAGGAGATTTTTAAAAGTGGTGTGATGCCTGATTCCCACGATAAGCATATAAAATTTCAGTGAAATCTTTGAGATGACATAGTTCTTAGTAGAATTAATAGATTAAAAAATGTTCCTCTATTTCCATGTTGATAAAGTGAGGGAGTGAAAAAAAGGAGTGATTACTTTTGAAGGCATAAATGTCAAAGTCCATGGGAACTTACTAGGAAGTATCATTAAACAGCAAGTATATATTATGTATGTGCTTAGGCAACTATGTTAGAAAATAGTAGTTGGAGACTAGGCTGGTCTCAGACTTTGCTCATTAGCACTTGCTTGTTACGTATTTTAAATTTATCATTTAGCATTGAAGGATATAAGCTTGAATGAAAAATTTGTAGGAAGATTTCCTGGAATATATATCACGTATGTTTTGTTAAAAAGTATAGATTGGCCTACATTGCATCATAGAATATTTGAATTTAAAGAAACTAAAGAGATTATTCAACAGATGAGAAAATGTGCCAAGAAAGGCTATGAAAACTGCCTAAAGTTACTTAGGAACAAAGCCAGAAATAGAACCTGGTTTCCTGATTCCTAGTTCGGTGCTATTTCCATGATATTGTTAGCTTAAAGAACTTGGGGTACCACTCCTTTCCTGTGATTCTTTCCCAATCGTTAGCACTACTGATTTTCAACTGAAATGTAAACTACACATAGCGTTTTGCATGCTGTTTAAATTATTTCTTGTGGGATAGAGGAAAGAATTTAAAAAGAAAAAAAAAATGTTTCTTTAAACATAGGAATTCTCAATGACCTTGATGATACATTAAGAAATAAAAGACTATCCAGTAAGTGTGTCAAGGAACTATAATCATGTAAATACATTTTCATTATCAAAATTTTAAAAAAGAATAAGCTTTTGCTGGAGTCAAAGTAAAAAAGATGTAAGCAGGGAGGTAAAGATTTTGCTTTCTATGTGGCACATATACACCATGGAATACTATGCAGCCATAAAAAAGGATGAGTTAGTGTCCTTTGTAGGGACATGGATGAAGCTGGAAACCATCATTCTCAGCAAACTATCGCAAGAACAGAAAACCAAACACTGCATGTTCTCACTCATAGGTGGGAATTGACAATGAGATCACTTGGACACAGGAAGGGGAACCTCACACGGGGAGGGATAGCATTAGGAGATATACCTAATGTAAATGACGAGTTAATGGGTGCAGCACACCAACATGGCACATGTATACATATGTAACAAATCTGCACGTTGTGCACATGTATCCTAGAACTTAAAGCATAATACACTAAAAAAAGAAAAAAAAAAAGATTATGCTTTCTGTTTTCATTTCTTTTTCATTCATTCTTCTACATTCATATTATAAACTATTACACAGACAAACCCTGTCTGAGATGATATTCTTACCTGGCTTGTCTCTGGGAGCACCAGCATCTTGACTGGCATTGTCAAGTAGACTCATCCGGTAGACCTCTACAACTGACAGAATGGCATTTATACTCTGGCCTTTTTCAAGGCAGCAAAACGATCATTTAGTGCTAATTATCAGTGATCAATGTTGGTTACTAATCCTATGCATGTGAAAAAGTATGTAGTCGTTTTTCCTCCAACTGTTTTATTATGTGTTAATTAAAAATTTTAAAAATCAAAGAAATGTTCTCCTTGCTTTTGGTTTTCAGAGATTTACTAGTATATGTCTACATGCAATTTTCTTTGCAATTATCCCTCTTATTCTGTTCATAGCACTTTTTGAAGTTGGGACTTAATGTATTTTTTGTCAATTTTGGGCATTTTTCAAGAGCCAGTAGCTCTTCAAATACTGTTTCTGCTTCATTTTTTCTTTCTCCTTCTGGGTCTTCAAATACGTGTACGTAATACCTTTAAACCATATGCCATTTGTTATTTCTACACTTGTTTCTGTATCTTCCATCTTTTTTTTTTTTTCCAGACTGTAGCTTGAATATTCTGTTTTAGATATTTCTTTTTTCTATGTCACTCATTCTGTCTATAGCCGTATTTAGTACTGTTGATACCAGCATACTGTTTCTAGAATTCCCATTTGGTTTATTTTTGTAATAGTTTTAGTTAATTGCTCAATTCTATTTGCTCAATTCTATTAGGCATATTTATTTAATGCTTTTGTTTCTGGATCCCTGGTGTGACTGTTTTTCATTACTTGTTTCTCTTGGGAGTTTAGATGAACTATCTTATCTCCTGTGTGACCTATTTTTTTGATCAAGTGCTAGATATTACTCGTCAAAAATTATGGATATAATTTGAGGATCATGATACTGTTATCTTCTATAAGAGAAAATTTATATTTATTTCTGGCACAGTTAGGGACACTAACAATTTCAGGCCAAAATTTTCAGTCCATATGAAAATCGTTTTATTTCTAATTTCTACTTGTCCCCAGGATGTCAGTCTTTGTAATCTCAGCCCAGTCTTAGTGGTTGACCCACGCACCTTCCCTGTCTCTGCACTTGATTAATCCTTGATTTATGTTTTGTTTTCAATCTTGTGCTCTTAGCCTCCTGAGTGTAATGAAAGCTTTCTTCAGCTTCTTATTGGGCTTTTCTAGTAAAACAGGCAAACACCCTTCGGACACACAGCTCTCAAATTCCAGGTTATAAATCTGTTTATTTTTTTGTTTTGTTTTCTTAGATCTTATCACAATAAATCTTCACTGCCTTAGTAGTTTTTCAGTGCCATTACACAGATTTTGTTTTATTTTGTCCAAACTTTCTATTTTCTTTCAGCAGGAAGATAGTTCCAAGTTATCTAGTTTTCTATTACTGGAAGCGAACATCTCAAATTTTATCTTTGAAATTTGTCTCATTTTTATATACTTGTGAAGTTTTAATTTTTCTACTAACAAGATTTTTTTTTGCGAGGGAGTGAGCTGCTGTGCATTTCTTTTTCTTTTTACTAGTGATACAAAGCTATAACATAGCTAAGAAGAAATTTAACTTAGTATTTTTACTATGCTGCTTTTAAGGTTTGGAGGTACAAATTCAGTAGAATTGTTTGGGAGTGGAGGAAATGTAGCATGCTATATCTTCTTTATCATTCATTTAATACCAGCGTTGTTTCAGCTGATATCATATGTTTATTCCAGAAGTTCAAGAGATAATATTTTTATTTCCTGATTGAATGTTTGTATTGTGGAATATAATTAGCAAGTATAGAGTTTTCTTTTATCGATATACTATTGAACATTCCATAATGTTAAGGAAAAAGTTATTAAGAATCATTTTTATGTAATTAAAACATCTCATTTCCAGTTTTCAGAACAATACAAATGAAAGTAAAAGTTATCTGCTATTGTAAATAATTTTTTTTTTTTGCATAGGAACATTATGTATACATATATATATTTTACTGTCCTCTAGGTACACAAAATTGAATTGTTCAGGATATTTGATCAATTGTCCACTTTTATTATTGACATATCATGGTCCTCTTTTATTTGTTTCATAATTTACTTATTTTTAATGAATTAACCTCCATAAAACCACCACGTGATCAGAAAACTAGACCCGAAAACATTAACAAAAACTTCCATCTGCCTATTTGTTTTCTCCATCTCGTTTTTCTTTCTTCTTTCTGTGCGGATGTAACCACTTTCTGGGACTTGCGCTCAGTACCTAAACAATATATTGCTTAATTTTAGTTGTTTTAAAATTTTTGTTTAGAGTCTTGACCTTTTGAAAGTAACAAAATCTTCCTAAGTGTTTATTGCTAAGCTAGCTGAATAGAAGGCTAATTAATGCCCTAGGCATCTCAGGTCTATTGCTGATTCCTATCCAAGAAAAAGAGAACTGTTACTTCTTGTTAAGGCTCATATCAAAACAGTTAAAGCTTAAGCATACATACTTAATAAACATTGGTGGGTGGAATAATTGTGCTGCTTTTATTGTATTTTTTTTAAGCCAGGTTTATAGATGGTTTGTAAAGACAGCTAAGTCCATGTGGGCTACAAATAACTAGTATGAATTTTATGCCTGGCATACAAATGCAGTGCTTCATCCATTGCCCCAAATTCCGTTCCTATTTATGTTATTCTCAACTACATTCAGCAACAAGGGAGGGAACTGTGGGGGAGCTAACTGCTTAGAATCTCATGAATTGTGCACTCTTCCATCCAACTTCATGGACTCACATGGGTTCTAAAAATAATAATTATGTTAACTCTGACAGTAGTTTTTATTTCAGAGACTCAGATTCTAGTTTTACCCATAGAAGTTGGAAGAACAAATGAAAAAGAATAGATGCTCTTAGTACATAGTGGATAGTGCAAAAAGTCAACAAAATTATTGTGAATCCAGAGCTTAAAATGGCAATTAAAATAGATTGTGCCTCCTACACTCTGTTTCTGGAATGGTTTTATTTGGAATTTAAGAGGAATGTCTTGATTTAAAAATATGCTTTGTGTTATTATTAGAATAAGAATTTTGGGAAGAATGAAAGAAAAATAAAGTAACAGACAAATTCCATTGGAGTAAGAAAGACATTTTCTTAGGAGAAATGTTAAAATCTTAGAGGTTTGACTAGCTAGATATGACAAATTAAAGAAAATAAGCCCCAATTTATCTACTTTTTAAAGTGGGACTGTAAAAGAGGGGATTTTTTAGTTCTTCTAGAATTAAGGAGGGTAAATGGAGCATAGAAAAACATGGCTGTAGCATAGTAGCAGGGGCAAAGAGAGTGTAGTGTAATTGTTATGTTGAGCAATCCCAGATCTAACAAGCCTTTTTTTTTTTTTTTAAGAACTTTTGAGTAAACTTTATTCTAAACCTAATAATGAGATGTTTTAGGGACAGACTGACAATGTCAGGCTTTGTTTTGTTCTGTTTTCTCTTTCTACTATGTGGATCTAGAAGAAAAATAAAAGCCATTGTTATAACTGACTCTACTTTAGGCTAATCCACTTTTCAATTTCATTGTAAAAGGGAAAGATTTTTAGAAACTTTACTTAGTCTATAAATATCCTTGTCTATAGACACCGTGATTATAGACACAGTTATAGACAGATGTTTTGTATTTGGGTAGAATTTGTTTTTTTAGAGTCATCTACGAAATTGTGGACTTAACAGACTCTTGAAAATGTTCCTCTTGAAGTTGTAGATAAGGAGTCTTTAATGAGAACTAACCACATGGGTATAGAATATCTGGACACATGTGAAAGAGAATGATTGAAATAGCAGCATACATTAAAAGAAGTACTGATGCAAGGTGATACACCTGTTGTAAGTGGGCAGGAAGACACTGTCTCTCTCTCAAGGAGAAGAAATATAAAATAAGGACTTTAAGGAAAGTAATGGGAGCTACTATATATTGAAAAAGAGAGAAAATAATACATCGAATTCAGCCTGTCTCTGATGAGACAATGATTGAGATGATTCAACCCAGGAGGTGAAGGTTGAAAATATTTTTTAAAACAGTGGATGTTTTGGCAGCGCACCAGAACTCACTGACTGTAATGATCTCAAGATAGGGTACCCTACCAGAAAAAACCTGGAGAAAATTATGTCATTGAAAACAGACAACTGAACTTAAAAACAATGAGAAAGAGAGGCCGGGTGCGGTGGCTCACGCCTGTAATCCAACTCTTTGGGAGGCCGAGGTGGGTGGATCATGAGGTCAGGAGATCGAGACCATCCTGGCTAACACGGTGAAATCCCGTCTCAAATACAAAAAATTAGCCGGGCATAGTGGTCAGCGCCCGTCGTCCCAGCTACTCGGGAGACTGAGGCAGGAGAATGGCGTGAACCCAGGAGGCGGAGCTTGTAGTGAGCCGAGATTGCACCACTACACTCCAGCCTGGGCGACAGTGCGAGACTCCGTCTCAAAAAAAAAAAAACCAAAAAAAAAACCACACACACAAAAACAAACAAACAAACAAACAAAAAATGAGAAAGAAAAGCAGATACTCAGGTCTTGCGGATAGTTATGCCTATGGTAGAGAAGGAAAGTAATCCATTTAAGAAGCAAGGTAAACTATTATGAGCCTACTTGGAATAAGAGAATAGCAGACAGAAATAAAGCATTAGAGACCTTCCCTGTTGCAGAAAACTATTAAGCAGAAAGAGATGTTGCTCAAAGCCTAGAACATTTGAAAGCTAAGGAAAAGAAGGGCCTTGCAGAGGGTGATTCTCCAGCAGAGACCAAGATTGGGGAGAGGGGAATCTTCCCTCGCAGGCAAGTCTCATTCTCTAAGACATTCCAGAGCAAGCAGCAATAGTCCCTTGAAACAGGCCTGCATCCTGGTCAGATCTCACCCTCAACTGCTATCCTGGAATGGGGGCTAGGACAGAAAATTAGGCTCAAAGGGAAAATGAAGTTAACAACTTTTAAGTATGCTGCATGGGAAAGAAGGAAACTTCAATAAGACCCGCTGACTTGGGGCCATGACTACTGCAAATTTCAAAACTTTGTCAGGAGTTTTTCCCACTCTCTGATTGAGGAGAGAGAATGTAAAAATGAATTCCTTTCCCCTTGATATTGGTTAAGCATAATTAATCTTATGGCTGACTTCAAAATTCACTGATTTTGGACCCTGAATAAGTGACACTGACTAACTGGGAGTCTAGAGTAGCAGAAATTTTTTCTCTGAATTGACTATCCTTTCGTTAGATAGCACTGAGCCTTGTATGGTCTTTGGGGACAGTACATATTGGTTCCTAGTTTTTGGAGATCTTTTTCTAAAAAATTGGAGATATTCACTTTGGAGCTGCAATTAAGTTGTTTTAAAACTAGGATTCTAATAATTTTTGTGTTGTGTTGACTCTTTGGACTTTCTTAGCAGAGGAGCCCATGGGGAATATAATTTAATTTCTGATGTCTTGTTGTACAATATCCATTCCTATGGAACACAGCCCAGATTACAAGTCAACTAGTCAGGACTTTTCTAGATAGTACACAAAGAACTTGAGAAAAAAAAATATTTATATTTCTGAATTTAAAGCCAGGTGTGTTACCATTGAGGCTTTAATTTCTTCCTGAGAACTTCATAAGGGAGCATATTTATATTTCCATTTGGTAATTTTTATGTTGTTGATGCTATTATTGGAGAATAATTGTGCCTCTATTTGACTTCATTGTATAACCTCTGGTGAATTATGATGGAGAGTGAGGCTGGGCACAAATTAGAATGAGAAACAAAATAGGGAGTAAAAACAACTTCGTATGAGGGTAGAAGTAGAACTTCGGAATAAGTTTACTTAATGTATGATTCTTTGGACACAGTGGAGCATTGGTTGGTATTTGCAGAGAAGCCTCATAAACAGGGCTGTTCTGAAGCTCATCTCTGTCCCTGGGGATGAGCTGAAACCATCATTAGCCATTTGCTTAGCTGTTAAACCAAATACGTGAAGAGAATGGAAACCAGAGGAATGTGTATACATGTGTGGGAATCTTATTTACTACTTCTCATATTTCCACAAGTAGGAAATAATATGTATTCAATCTCCAAGAAGTAAAATGGGCTAAAATCCTTCTAGACTTTTCTCTACCAACTTTACTCCTAGCCAAAGTTCAAATGATGACTTTTGGGATTGATATACTGGGGAAAGGTACTGAGCATGAATGGTTTTGATCTTTCTGGGTTTTCCTTTCTTTGGAGTCAACCTGACTGAAACACACACTAGAGGGAAGCTTACCAGGGCAGATTCTGTCTCTGCAGCAGAGCAGTCAGCAGTCTTGGATAGGGTTGAATTCACGTCAAAGTGGAATGGATTAGGAGACCCATTTGACCACTGATCCAAACCATGTTCTTCAGTTTAATGTTATCACTAGTACAGTTGAATTTTTATATTCATTTCCTTGACTCTCTGTTCTATATTTTTACTCTAGGAGGCTATAGGCACAAGAGTGATTATCATTCCTAAAACCCCCAGGAGATTTAGAGAAGTACCAACTAATGAAGGAGGCATAGTGAGTGCAAGAGCAGTCAGTGAGCTGGGAGAGCCCCTCACGGGGCACCATATATTCAGAAACATAAGAGGAAGATTTGGGTCATCAAAAGCAGAATAAAAACGATGACTTGTGACTATGACCACTTTTTTTTTTTTTTTTGAGACAGAGTCTCGCTCTGTTGCCCAGGCTGGAGTGCAGTCGTGCGATCTCGGCTCATCGCCAGCTCCGCCTCTGGTTTCACTCTATTCTCCTGCCTTAGCCTCCAGAGTAGCTGGGACTACAGGTGCCTGACACCACACCCGGCTAATTTTTTTGTATTTTCAGTAGAAACGGGGTTTCACTGTGTTAGCCAGGATGGTCTCGATCTCCTGACCTCATGATCCGCCCGCCTCAGCCTCCCACAGTGCTGGGATTATAGGCATGAGCCACTGAACCCGGCCAACTATGACCACTTTTTTTTCTGAAGCAGTGGTTATGATTTCAAATGTCTACAAGGACCAGGTAGGTGAAATGAAAAGTAACAAAGGGCTAGACCTATGTGTTTTTTGTGTGAGCAGAGGTGATGACGGGGGGGCAGGAGTCTCCTCCAGAGTAGAAGTTCTTGTGTGTGTTAGCAGCCTGTAGCTATGGGGGAATTGTTGGGTCTTCTTATTTTTAAGAAAATTCTGATGTAAGTATTTTTATAAGAAATTCCCTAAGTTTTAAATGTTGGCTAAAATTTATGGGAAAAAATTCTTGGCCAATTAAAACAGGTCTATAGATTTGAAGTGGTTTTGGGACTGTTGTAATAGAAATGATATTTCTTTCAGCATGTTGGGGACCTGCCCCCCAATGCACTTAGATTTGAATTTCTTTCTTAGGAGTTTACTTTATTCCAATTGGCTAAGACATTTCAGTTTCCTGTCTGTTTGCTGTATTTAAACTTCTGCTCTACCTTTTTTATTACCACTGATTTAAGAATTTATCATATACTGCCCTAGACCAAATGTGGAGTTTATGAGTCCAGTGTTCATGAGACCTGACTGGATCCAAGAAAGCACATATGGGGAAATGTGCCATCTCAACGTTTTGTCAATTATGCCAGTATACTTGGGCCAGGGAAAGTGATTTCTCTCTCCTAAAGACATATGAGCCAGAAAGAAGTTCTTTGATTTCTTGTTTTATGTGACATTCTGTCTGCAATTAGCAGACTTCCAGATGTTCATGCATTTTATATTCAACTTACACAGTCATTTATGTTTCCCACCAGAAAGCACAGTGGTTTATGTTCCAGAAACTCCATCGAAAAACATTTTTACTAACTTGAACTTGAAATGACTAAATATTTCATGGTGTAACTTCTAATTATAAGTGTTCTGTGAGATTAGAGGACTTTTATTTTTATCTGGGTAAGTTTGAATTTTATCTACATCAATTGAACAAACATTTGAAAATATTTCCTTCAGTTTGGAACTGTTTGCATCTTTCATTTTTTTCGTTGATAGGATCTCTTCTGATAAACTACTGAGACTTTGTAACTTGGTTAATCTTATTTTAAAAAATCATAGTTGTTCTGTGTTATAATTGTATATTCTAGTTTTCATTAGGCTACGAAGGCCTAGAGAGGCCCTTGCAACACTTCATACAGGACTTTCTTATACTAGGTGCTCAAGAAATTTACTTCATTTGTACGAATTCACTTTCCCTAAGAATTAGGAGAAAAGGCATTTGTAGATCAGTGATTTAACTAAGGGTGGAGCCTTCATCAAGCTGGTCCCCTTTGCCAACCCATGTGGGATATGTGGTATGAACAAGAAATTGACTTTGTTAAGCTATTATTTCAGGTCTGTTACTACAACATAAGCTAGTCTGTTCTGACTAGTAGACAGAAGAAGAAAGGTTAACAGACACTGGCCAGGCAGCTAGCTGGATCTGCAACATTCTTCCACAGAGCCTGTTTCCATTGAATCCTGCAAAACAGTGGTGGTCTTCACTTCCCTTCTAACTTAATTTTGTTGTGGGCAAATTTTAAATAGATACAAAACCAGAGAGAATGATATAATAACCCAATATACCTATCAACACATGACCAATCTTACCCATTTCTACTCTTCCCCCTCTTCTCTCCACTCCGATTATATAAATAAAATCCTAGGCATCACATAATTTTATGTGTAAATATTTATGTATATGTTTCTAAAATAGAGAACATTTATAATTTAATCATAATATTATTTTCATAGCTAACAATTAACAATGTCCCTAATATCATCAAATAATGTTCGCATTTCACCAATTGTCTTATAGAGGATTGTTTTTACAGTTTATTTGTTCCAATTGAGATCCAAATAAAGTTTATAATTGTGATTGTCTAGCACATCTTTGAATTCTCTGTTAGTATAAATATTACTCTAGATATTTCCCTAGTTCTAAAAGTCCTGTCATTTTTTCCTGCAGAGTTTTCTGCAGTCTAGATGTTGCTGTGTGTTCCCACGGCGTCTGTTAAAACAGATTCCTCCATTTGTTTTATTTTCTGTTCGGATCTAGATCCAACTGGTCTTTAGATCTAGACAATTGATAAGATTGCATTTTTTTTCATAGAGTGGTATCATGTTCTTTCATCAGGAGGCATATGCCTGCTTGTCTCTACCACTCTCCCTCTTGTCCTCTTTTTTAGTGCCTTGAACACCTTAGAG
The DNA here is from genome assembly GCF_000951045.1 of Mandrillus leucophaeus. Classification (NCBI taxonomy): domain Eukaryota; kingdom Metazoa; phylum Chordata; class Mammalia; order Primates; family Cercopithecidae; genus Mandrillus; species Mandrillus leucophaeus. The sequence continues at coordinate 1,652,984 of NW_012101266.1, read as the reverse complement.
ATAGCTTCTGTTTCTGTTAATGGTGATGCATGAAGCTTTCAATAGGACCTTTAATTGTATTGGCTGGGCCATCTTCTCATTTTCAGCAAAATTGAATGTTCTCTCACTTTCTGTTTAAAATCAACTTTCTTGGGGTATAATTTACATAATAGAAAACATCCATTTTAATTAAATAGTTTCATAAGTTTTGACAAATGTATACATTAATGTAACTACCCCCCATTAAGGTATAGAATTCTGTTATCCCAAAATCCTTTTTCTGTCTCCTTATACAAAGTTTCATGAAAATGAAATTATACAGCATGTACTCTGGTGACTGACATTTTGCTCAGAAAAATATATGTAAGTTTCATCCATATTGTTGTGTGTATAAGCAACTTGTTCCTTTTTATATCTGAATGCAACTCTATTGTATGGATGTTGCTGAAAAATTAGAGAATGTGAGAAGACAGAGGCAGGGAAAAGAACAATCAAGGAGTCTTAAGATGAACAATTCCCAGAGCTCAAACAAAAGAGAAACACTCAAATTCCA
>NW_012101266.1:1649934-1651782 GCF_000951045.1 Mandrillus leucophaeus | reverse complement strand
TAATTGACTTGTGAATGAATACACTCCTTGGTTGTTCTTTTCCCTGCCTCTTAAAATTTTACCTGCGCTGATTAGTACTCAGTTCATTTTTAAAGGAACTTATGCAGGTTTTTTGATAACTTCCTCTTCCTCCTCCTTTTTCTTTTGTAGCTTCCTTCTCTGTTTCATAACTTCCAGTCACCCGATTGTTCTGAAGCCCTAATCTCTGTCTTCTCACATTCTTTAATTTTTCTGTGCTCTGCCTGGGGTTCTCTACCCCAGCTTCATGATCCAGAATACTGGATGACATAGAAGCCAAAATGATTGTGAGGTTCACTCATTTTTTTTTTTTTTTATTCTCAGGATCATATGTCTGCACTAGTTGTTATGCAATGTCTGAAAACAGTAGTCTGATGTATTTTTTCAATTTTTTGTTTTGGTATGAGGCTAAATATGTTTGTTGTTACTCCAAATGATCAATGGCAAAAATCCTGTGACGTCTTTTTTACATAGTCTTGAACCTCTTACACTCAGCTGAACCCTCAAAGATTGGTTTATCAAAATTTACTGACTTTAAATTTGTTGAATCCTTTAAATTTGTTCAATTTCCCTCTACCTACAGTGGATATTCCTAATCTTTAGTATTCTCCTTATGCTCCATCTAATCTTTTCTAGATTTGTTTTTGTAGATTTCTAGAGTTTTTCTTCTCTGAGGAAATAGAAAAGATCAATCATAACCTCCCTCAATTTCACTCCAGCATGCCTCCAATGTCTGGTAAGGTATCCTGCTCCTTGCTTTGAAGTGCAGTGCTCAATCAATATTAATACATTTCACTTTCATACAGTTATATTTTCTTTACTCTTTCATTCTCCAAATTGACCTGTACACCATCATTTCTCTCCATGTATTGCTATGTCTTTGTCTTGCCACTTAAAATTAATGCATGATCTTCATTCTTAGTTTTCTCTCTTGGTATGCGTTGTCAGTTTTCTTCTTTGAGTTAGTACATTTATGAAAAGCCCTCGGTGTAACAGTTATTAAGGCTTCAACCAGCTCCAAGTCTCTTTTCTTATACATTTTTATCACTTAATTTCTTTTAGTACTCCTACAAAAGGGGCTTTTCAGTCTCAGCTTTATTGTCATTTGGGGCCAGCTTAGTTGAGGGGGACGTTGTTCTGTGCATTGTAGGATGTTTAGCAGCATCTGTGACCTCCACCAAGATGCCAGTAATATCCATCCCTCCACCCAAGTTGTGACAAAATGTCTCCAGACATTGCCAAATGTGCCCTGGTGGGCAAAATCATCCCCAATTAAGAACCCCTGACTTAGAACAATTTTCTTTGACCTAGAGATTTCCCTCAACTGTAAAATGAAGATAATGAAACCTATTTGCAAGGGCTATTTTGGGGACTCAACGACGATGTATAGGAATTTTCAGCATAGTGCCTGTTCAAAAATTGTTTGCTATTCTTATAATTATTATTAACTTTTCTGTGAATATACTGACTCACCACTCTTCTTACTTCTTAAATCTAATGTATCATGTGTATGTCTATAGTGTCTCTTATTTATTTATTTATTTTTCCGAGATGGAGTCTTGCTCTGTCGCCTAGGCTAGAGTGCAGTGGTGTGATCTTGCCTCACTGCAAACTCTGCTTTCTGGGTTCGGGCAATTCTCCTGCCTCAGCCCCCCGAGTAGTTGGGATTACAGGTGCCTGCCACCATGCCCAGCTAATTTTTGTATTTTTAGTACAGATGGGGTTTCACCATATTGGCCAGGCTAGTCTCGAACTCCTGATCTCGTGATCTGCCCGCCGTGGCTTTCCAAAGTGCTGGAATTACAGGCATGAGCCACTGTGCCTGGCCTC
>NW_012101266.1:1639482-1649384 GCF_000951045.1 Mandrillus leucophaeus | reverse complement strand
TTAAGTTACATCCAAATATTGGCTACCATGAATGGTGCTGCAATGAACCTGGGAGTGCAGATATCTTTTTGATATATAGATTTCCTTTCTTTTGGTATACATCTAGCAGTGGGACTGCTAGATCATATAGTAGTTCTATTTTTACTTTTTAAATATTCAGTCATAAAAAAGAATAAGATAAAATACAAAACATAAAACATTTGGAGAAACCTCCAAATTTTTCTCCACGGTGGTTGTAGTAATTTACATTCCCACCAACAGTGTACAAGGGTTTCCTTTTCTCCACATCCTCGCCAGGATTTGTTATTGCCTGTCTTTTAGATAAAAGCCATTTTTATTGGGGTGCAATGATTTCTCGTTGTAGTTTTGATTTGCATTTCTCTGATGATCAGTGATGTTGAGCATCTTTTCACATGCCTGTGTGCTGTTTGTATGTCTTCTTTCGAGTATTCTTCATTCAGCTCTTTTGCCCATTTTAAAAATTGGATTACTTTTTTTCCTATATTGTTGTTGATTATTTCTTTTTTATTCTCATTTATTATGATATATGCATTAAATTTGGTGTTTCTTACAGTGATAAATTCTCTTTTCCTGAAAAGGTATGGAAGGTATGATTTCATATCTTCCTTAGACAGTTGTCTTTTCTTCTTCTTTTTAGATTAACTTTTAAAACAGTGAACCTGCATTCATTGTTACAAATTCTGTTTATATCCTAATATCTGGCCTCTATCCCAGTCACCTTACTCAAAGTGCTCAGGCAAAGATCAGCCATATCTTTTTGTTTAATATTTTGTAAACAGAAATTAAGTATGCAGATAGTTTAGGCAGTTTTCTTAAGGCTTGTAAAGAAACAAAAAACAAAAACAAAAGTTGCCATCCCTTCACCCTTCATCTGGCTCCACCTATCTTCACTGCTCAGAATCAAGCATTTTGTATTTGTTTAGATGATTTTTCAAGTATTTACCTTTATATTTTTTAATAACAGGCTGTGATGGCTAATTTTATGTGTCAAATCAACTAGGTCATGGGGTGCGTGAATATTTGGTTAAACATTAATTCTGGGTGTGCCTGTGAAAGTGTTTTGGGAAGAGATTAGCATTTCAGCTCATAGAGGTTGTAAAGCAGATTGCCCTCCCCAACGTGGGAGCATCATCCAATGCATTGAGGGTTTAAATAAACCAAAAAGATGAAAGAAGGGGGAATTATCTCTCTCTCTCTGCCTAATGCTTGAGCTGGCACATTAGGCTTCTTCTGCCCTCAGAATGAGACTTAGAACACCAGCTGTCTTGGGTCTCCAGCTCGCAGACAGCAGGTTGTGGATCTTTTCAGCTTCCATAATCATGAGAGCCAATGCCTTATAAAAAATCTCTCTCTATATAAAATAAAAAAGAAAACATAAATAAACATACACATAATTATAAACATATATATGTATCTCCTATTCTATTTCTGTGGAGAATCCTGACTACTGACACAATTTTTTTTTTGATTTAGATATTATCTATTGACTCCTTACTCTAGAAAATTGATGTTTACATTTCTTATTCCCCCATGTCCTGGCATGTGCACACACTCCTTCTTTCTATCCATTCTTGTTACTTACATTATTATTTTCAATGTTTGCATTATGACCACCTAAGCTGAACTGACTGGGCTCTTTTATTGGAGGATTCTGAATTATCAATATTTCAATATTTTTACTTTTATATTGGTCTATTTCCTCCTGGGGGAACCCTCTAATTTCCTGGGGAGATATATACTTTGCTATATTTCCTATATTTCCTTTTTTTTTTTTTTTTTGGCTGTATTTCCTCTTGGGGTTAAGTGAAAAAAAAAAAAAGAACAAGTGTTTTACCATTCATTGCACAAGAGTTTCACCTTATCCTCTTGTTTTCAGTATGATGCACTCATCATCAGCTGGGCCTGTTGTTGTTGAGTCCACATCCCCTCTGTTTCACTTCTCCAAAGGAATAAACCATTTGGCTTCTATTGTATGGAGCAGGGACAGTTGCCTTTCAGTGTGGAATAAGGGGTAGGAATCTGAGAATCAACGTGATTCTTGTAATCTCCAGCACAAATTATACCACCAGTTTTTAGGAATAGTAGTTCTTTTGATCCTGAGATGTTCTGAGATTCTGTGTCATGAATACATTTGCTTCTTGGCTTTTCCTACTGCTGGCTTAGGCTTTGGCTTTATTTGTTTTGCTGATAGTTACTAATCAACTGTCTGCTTTCTAGATAGGTTCTTAATTTTGTTGCTGTCACTTCCTTTCATGTTACCTTAATCCTTGTATATTTATCCATTTTATCTATCTATCAATCTATCTATATCTATCTATCTATCTATCTATCTATCTATCTATCTATCTATCTATCTATCTATCTATCTCTTTCTTTCTTTTTTTTGAGATGCAGTCTCACTTGTAGCCCAGGCTGGAGTACAGTGGCATGCTCTTGGCTCACTGCAACCTCTGCTGCCTGGGTTCAAGCGATTCTCCTGCCTTAGCCTCCCGAGTAGCTGGGATTACAGGTGCCTGCCACTGTGCCTGGCTAATTTTTCTATTTTTAGTAGATACAACATTTCGCCATCCTAGTCAGGCTGGTCTCGAACTCCTGACCTCGTGATCCACGTGCCTCAGCCTCCCAAAGTGCTGGAATTACAGGTGTGAGCCACTGCACCCTGCCTTATCTGTCTATTTCCTAGTTTTTCTCTAATTTTATTTTAGTGAAGGTTTGAAGAGGTGCAGTTGCAAACCAAAATGTTCAATCCACCACATTTAACCTGAAGTCCACAATGATAGCCTCTTTTAATCTTCATTTCTCTTGACGTATTTGTAGAATTGATTAGTATTAGCCCTTTCGTGGTAAATTTTCTGTTCTCATGACTTCTTTGATATTACTTTTATGCAACAACAAATATTTCTTGGAAAACTACAATGTGCTAGGCATTCTATTATAGGATGGGATGCAAAGATGAATAAAACATAGCCTTTGCAATGTGTGTGACTGATGTGAAGAGAGGTGTTATTGTGTTCAAAGTGTTATAACAGGGTGAAAGTGATTGAATCAAGTTTGAGGAGCTGGAGATAAGTACAAATTCATCAGTTGAAATCACTGAGGAAAGTAATTCAATAATAACACAAATAACAATGGTTACAAGTATTTAAACTTATCATATGCCAGGAATTGGAGGAATCCAAAGCCTGGGTTTTAAACGACTGAACTATCCTGCCCTGTGTAGAGGGATAGTTTATTTAAAACAGTGACTCTTGAAGGTGGTTGGCTGTCAGGATGGTGGTGAGCAGACAGTGGAGCCTCCATATTCATTGTTCCACTATCTACTGAGAACGTAGTGTTTGTTAGGCATTGTTCTGGGTGCTGGGAAAACAACACTTTAATGTCACAGTTCTTGGCCTCAAGTAGTTTAATCTGAGAAGGAATATTGTAAGATTACTTGAAGAAGAAAGTGCTGCAGATGATGCGGACATGAACTAGAGCAGGTAAGGACTAGTGATAGAGGGATCAGGTAGAAGGGTCAACATAAATTTCTGTGGGAGATACCAAAGGGTTAAATTGAGGCAGTAAAAATGAATATGAAGAGAAGACGTTAGATTCCAGAGACTCTTCTGAGATGTAAGTACAATAATTGACGGGGAATAAAATAAGTCAAGAAAAACTGAAATTTCCAGTGGTAGAATAGATTGATAGCGATACCATTTACAGAGGTAGAGAGGCAATTTCTGAGCAGGTGTTAGAGAGTATGTTATATTTGGAATGCTCATGGATAACAAGGTATACTTGGGAACAGAAATCTGTAGCTCGGGAGGAGACCATCCCGAGAGAAGAAAAAGATGTGGGACTAAGCAGATAAGATGCAGAATCAGAGACTGATGTGGGGCTAATCTAGCATGACAAATGAAAAGAAGACTTAGAATAGAGGAGTAGATAAGTAGGAGAATTAGGAATGTGAAGTACCCAGTGAGCTAAGAGAGAAAGGAATTTAGATAAATAGAATGGTTACTTTGTCAGTTGGTTGAGGACTGAAGGTAACATTTTGATTTTTTTTTTTTTTCGAGAGGGAGTCTCACTCTGTTGCCCAGGCTGGAGTGCAGTGGCGCGATCTCGACTCACTGCAAGCTCCGCCTCCCGGGTTCACGCCATTCTCCTACCTCAACCTCCTGAGTAGCTGGGACTACAGGCGCCTGCCACCACGCCCGGCTAATTTTTTGTATTTTTAGTAGAGACGGGGTTTCATCGCCTTAGCCAGGATGGTCTCCATCTCCTGACCTCGTGATCCGCCCGCCTCGGCCTCCCAAAGTGCTGGGATTACAGGCGTGAGCCACTGCGCCTGGCCAACATTTTGATTTTTTGGTTAAGAGTCTTTGGTGGTCTCAGCAACAGTAGTTTAGAAATGGGGTTTTGCCAGTGTTCAACCTCTAATATTAATTGTATATTCCACTAGCCTTCATATGTTCTCTAAAACAATTATGTGACAATATGTTCATGTTCTTGCAACATCTTGGCAGTATAATTTATCTGTGTTAGGGACTTGAACTGTAGACTCTTTTAATGAATACAACAAGAGATCATGTTTGTATACAGTTTTCAATTTCACAGCACTGAGTTTCTGGAAGATCTAAGTTACATGTATCATTGCAGTCACAATGAACTAGGTAAGTAAACAAGGCAAAGTGGTAACAATGCAAGCTCTTTATGATAGCTTCCAGAAAAGCAGGCACTGACAGTAGGACAGCAAGATATTTAGTTTGATAGACTGGAAAGTTTATTTGCATTAGGTGTGAGCTCTAAAGAAATGGCGGGCAGGTACCTTGCCCAAGAAGAACTCAAGCTCAAAGCAATTTACTTTGATTAATAACTCATATCTTCATTTATCTGATCTCAGTGAGTCCTCTGCACAAACCACTCCCTGTTCATCCCTCTTTCTTGTAGCGATAAGAATGTTAACACTATATAGTTTTCTTATTATCAGGACTTAATCTTCAATTATGATTGAGGCATTTTTGTTGATTCATTTATGCTATTCTTATTTGTTTTTATTTTTGTTAGCATAACACACCAAATATTTCCAAATATATATTCAAAGTCCCTTTTCCCGTGAAAGATCTATTCTTCTGAGTTGGTCTAATAACCTCTTCTACTAAGTTTAATAGATCTTCTTTTGGTCATTAATGATTCATACTCAACACTTCTCGCATTTGCATACTGAATCACACATCCTGGCCTTTGAGCTTCAATTACTTCAGTGTCTTGTTTGTTCTTCCATTTGCAGTTTTGAGGATTGATTCTTTGATAGAAAGGACAAAAGAAAAATAGGACTTGAGAAGTTCTGTGCTTTTTTGCCATCTGTTAACATTATGCCATCTGCTTTAAATACTGATTTAACCCTCTTTTTCTGTGCTTTTAAAGTGAATCTGTTTCTTTTTCTCCCTTGTGTTGTTTGTGATTGTGTTGTCAGAATCTCCTATTGCCAGCCTCCCTCCCTCCCTCTCTTCCTTGCTCTTTCCCTTTCTCCTTCCCTCTGTCCTTCCTTCCTTTCTTCCTTTCATTCCTTCCTCCTTCCCTTCCTGAGAAGCTCATTTTCTTGGACTACTGTCTAGTATCTTAGACCAAGTGATTATACCTATTTTTCATAGAATATGCTTGAAGATATTTATTTAAAGTCTAGGATACCTGATTGTTATGCTCAGGGATCTTTTCCTGAATTCCATGTATGCATGCATATGTGTGTGCTTGCTGGTATGAGTTGGAGTGGGGTGGAGAAGGAGTGGGCTGGCAGGAAGGCAGAAACCTGATCATCTCTGATTTGTGTTCTAAGTTACATAGCCTTGACTAATGACATCACCATCAGCCTAATATCTCCAAATAAGAAATTCTCATGCCATCCTAGGCTCTTCCTATTTCTTATTTCTTGCATTCAATTAGTTCCAAGTGCCTATCGATTCTACCCAGGGATAGCATTTCAGATAGACTGCTATCTTTTACTTCACTGCCACCTCACTCCCTTAGTTTAGGCTCTTCTAGCCTAGACAGTTTCACAGCTTCAGGCTGTACAGGCCCCATTTCTCCATCCTCCTTCTCATGCTGTCTATTCACCTGTCTCATCCCACATTCTCATTAACCTCATGATGACTCGTCATCACTGGTGGAAACTTTGACATCCACCTAGAGGATCTAGCCAGTACAAGGTCTCTCATTTCGTTAAACTCCTAAATTTTAATTTTTGTTTTCTGCATCTTCTTAAACCAACCACTGCCATAATCATCACCAATAGCTATCCTGCCTCTATATTCTTGATTTCAAACATTTCATTCTCTTATTATCACTTCTCAGCCTTTCAGCTTTCTTGGTCTAATATTCTCATTTGAATAATTCCCCAAACTTTATGAGGCCTTCCATCTATTGACCTCACCTTTTCTTCACTAGACTTAATCTTTCAACTTTTATTTTAATTTCTGTATTATTATGTTCAAAGATAATTTTTCCAGTTTTATAATTGGAGACATTATTTTTAGACATATATTTTAGACATATAATTTCTTTCTTTCTTTTTTTTTTTTTTTGACAATTTATTTCTTTAGAGTGTGCTTTTACCTACAATCTCAGACTCCCAGATTGCAAAGTTTGGGCAAGTTTTAATATTGCTGTTCCTTTTTGTGAGTCCTAGTAGAGCTGGACAAAAATGATTTTAAGTCAAGAAAAGAATCTAAAGATTACAGTGCACTACACCAGCAGGCAAGACCTGGGCCACACTGACTGAAGAGAGGCTGAATGGTTATTCTAAAAACGTTTAGGCAGCAGATGCAGTAACAGCAACATGGACCACGTGTATATGTTTTAGCCTTAAGCTAGATGGTCATTCATATAGACCTCCCTTTCATGAGGTCAGCTGGTTTCTGTCTCTTCTTGGTTCAGACAAGTAAGGGTTGTGATTCCCTTAGCAAAATTAATCCACCAAACCTTTTTCAGATATAGTTAAATTTCAGTTATATGCTTAAACTTCAAATGTATTAGTGGCTTCTAACTTCAAGCAACTTTACTATTATAGATGTTTATCTGCTAGCTTTATTAACCAAAGTCTACAAGCTTTAACTACATTAATAGATAATCTGGTGATCAAATAAAGTCTCCCTGCATTATAGTATTTGCTTGAGGGGCCACTTACCAAGATGGGTCATCATCTTACTTGACTTGCAAGTATCATTTGACAGAAGTGACACCTCTCTCCTTCTCAGAACACTTGCTTTTCTGTGCTTCTGTGATATCACACTCACTTGGTTTTCTTGCTATCTCACCAGTCACTTCTTTGAGTCATATTTTCTAACTTACCCTTCTCCACCATATATTGAAGCACCCCTTAACTGTCTTTGTCTTTTCTGCTCCCTAATGGGTTCACTAAATGATAACTTCCATAGCCCTGACTTTAAATATTATCTATAGGTTGAGGTTCATCCAATTTATATGGTCAATCTTTACCTCTCCCCTGAAACCTAGACTTTTACATCTACTGCCTTATTGGCATCTCTGTTTCAATGTCTGATAGACAATTCAAACCCAACATGGCCAACTTAGAATGTAGAGCTACCTCCCACCCTATCTCTTTCCCTTCAGATTTTCCTCATCTCAGAAGAGCAGTATTGTTCACCCAATAGTTTAGGCCAACATTTTAGGAATCATCCTTGATTTATCTTCTTTCCTCATGTCACAAGCTCATTCATAATTAAGTCTTGTTGGTTTGAATTATGGAAAACAGGGTGGAGATTCCTTAAAGAACAAAAAGTAGAACTACTGTTTGATCCAGCAGTCTCACTACTGGGTATCTATGCAGAGGAAAAGAAGTCATTATATGAAAATGATACTTGCACACACATGTTTATAGCAGCATAGTTCTCAATTACAAAATCGTGGAACCAAACCAAATGCCCATCAATCAATGAGTGGATAAAGAAACCGTGATTTTTATATATATATAATCTCCACACACAATGGAATACTACTCAACCATAAAAAGGAATAAATTAATGGCATTCAAAGCAACCTGGATGGGATTGGAGACTGTTATTCTAAGTGAAGTAACTCAGGAATGGAAAACCAAACATCGTATGTTCTCACTCATAAGTGGGAGCTAAGCTATGAGGATGCAAAAGCAGAAGAATAATACAATAGACTTTGGGGCCTGCGGGGGGAAAGGGTGGGAAGAGAGTGAGAGAAGGCTACAAATTTGGTTTAGTGTATACTGCTCAGGTTATAGGCACACCAAACTCTCACAAATCACTGCTAAAGAACTTACTCATGTAATCAAATGCCACTTGTTCCCCAAAACCTATGGAAATAAAAGAAATATTATCTTGAAACTGAATACTTCTTATTATCTTCACCCAAAATATCCTAACTGTAAACCTCTATCATTTCTCAGCTGTAATATTTTAATACCCACCTAATTAATCTTTGCTTTACTTTTACCTCTCCAAAAAGGTCATAAGACATATCATGGCACAAATATTCTTTCCATGTATACATTGGATTATGGCATTCTTTCTGTTTGAAAATCCTCCAGTGGCTTCCACTGCAACCTGAATAAAATGCAAATAAACTTCTTACCTTGATCTGTATTTTCTGGCCTTCTGCCTACCTTTATGACTTACTTAATCTGCATTCTTCCTCTTATTCACTACACTCTGGCTAAAATGCCTGGAAAAGTGCCAAGTTTATCTCTTTCTTTCTTTTTCTTTTTCTTTTTTTAACCCTAACCCTAACAAATATTTTATTGACTTGGAAAGATTTTCCTTTTTTTTTCTTGCGTGTCTCCATTTCACAACTTAGATATTATTTCACAGATTATGTCTTCAAAGAGAACATCCCTCATTATAGCAGGCCTCATCATTTTCTTGTGGTTATAGGACTGAGGCTTCCATTTTCCTACTAGCTATTGGCTGGGAACTGCATTCAACTCCTAGCTGTTGACACATCTCCTATAGTTTACAATATGGATGTTTGCTTTCTTCCAGACTAGTCATATTGTGCCTGCCTCTATACCATTCTCTTCCGTTACCAGCTGAAGAAAACTTTGGTTTTAAATAACTCACCAAATTAGTTTTTGTCCACTTAGGATAAACACCATTTTGTCATATAATGTGACATAATCACATGAATGACATTTCATCATATGCGCAGGTTCAACTCACACTCAAGGGCATTATATAGGGCATCTACACCAGGGAAAGAAATTTTGGAGATCATATTAGGATTTTGTCTGCCTAGTTCTATATTAAAGGAAATGAATTCAGTATTAATAAACTTCCAACAATGAAAACTTCAGGCCTAGTTTATTTCACTGGAAAATTCAACCAAACATTTAATGAAGAATGAATTCAACTCCTACATAACTTTACCAGTAGAAGAAGATAAAAATTGCTTACCAACTTATTTTGTGAGTCCAGCATTACCTTGATACTAAAACCAAAGGTATTACAAGAAAATTACAGACCAGTACTTCATAAACGTATTTTCAAAAATCCTTAAGAAATATTATCAAATTAAACCCAGCTGTATATTAAAATAATGCATCATGATCAAATGGGATTTATTACAGGAATTTAAGTCTTGTTTAACTTAAATCAAAACATATTTTCAAAAATCCTTAAGAAATATTATCAGGGCCGAGCGCGGTGGCTCAAGCCTGTAATCCCAGCACTTTGGGAGGCTGAGACAGGCGGACCACGAGGTCAGCAGATCGAGACCATCCTGGCAAACACGGTGAAACCCCGTCTCTACTAAAAAATACGAAAAACTAGCCGGGCGAGGTGGCGGGCGCCTGTAGTCCCAGCTACTCGGGAGGCTGAGGCAGGAGAATGGCGTGAACCTGGGAGGCGGAGCTTGCAGTG
>NW_012101266.1:1560796-1639432 GCF_000951045.1 Mandrillus leucophaeus | reverse complement strand
AAAAAAAAAAAAAAAAAAAAAAAAGAAATATTATCAAATTAAACCCAGCTATATATTAAAATGATAATACATCATGATCAAGTGGGATTTATTGCAGGAATTTAGTCTTGTTTAACTTAAATCAATCTATAAAATTTACCATATCAATAGACGAAAGGTCACATAATCATCTCAATAGATACAGAAAAATATTTGAAAAAAATCAGCATCCACTCAGACTGACAGAGACAAAATAACACAAAACTCTTAATGTACTAGGAAGTAATGGAAACTTCTTTAAACCAACAAAGGGAGTCTACAAAAAACCTACTGCCAATATTATACTTTATGGTAAAGGGCTGATTACATTCTCTTTGGGATCGTGTAGATCTTAGTGCACTAAGGCAAGAAAAAGAAATAAAAGGCATACATATTAGAAATAAAAATACAAAAACATCTCCATTTGGAGATGACATTATTATCCACTTGGAAAATACCAAAAAATTCAGAAAAAACTAATAAAAATAAAATAATCAAGTTTATATAATATAAGATTAATAAAGATAAATTATATTTTTATATATTGGGAATGAAAGTTTGGAAATTTAAATGTAACTATAATAGGTTCAGAAGGACTAAAAACATGAAAAGCGGGAATAACTCTAACAAAATATTTAAAATATTTGTATTCTGAAATGACAAAATATAGATTCCAATTATAGAAATCAAAGGAGAATTATGTAGATACACCATGGTCATGGATTAGAAGACTCTGTGTTGGAATAAATGTCAATTTTCCCCAAATCTATAGATTCCATGCTATTCTAATTAAAATTCCAGTAAAATTTTGTTTATTGGTTAGGGAATGACCAGCTCATTATAAGATTCATATAGAAAGGAAAGAACTTAGAATGGTCAAATAATTTTGAACAATAGCAAAGTTGGGGGACTCATTACCTGATTTCAATTCTTATTATAAAGGCATAATAAGGCAGTCAATGTCATATTGCTTGAAAGACAGACACAACAGATCAATAAATCAGAATAGAGAGTAATAGAAATAGACACCTTCAGGCCAGGCACGGTGGCTCATGCCTGTAATCCCAGCACTTTGGGAGGCTGAGGCGGGCGGATCACAAGGTCAGGAGATAGAGACCATCCTGGCTAACACAGTGAAACCTTCTCGCTACTAAAAAAATACAAAAAATTAGCCGGGCATGGTAGCAGGCGCCTGTAGTCCCAGCTACTCAGGAGGCTGAGGCAAGAGAATTGCGTGAACCTGGCAGGCGGAGGTTGCAGTGAGCAGAGACTGTGCCACTGCACTCCAGTCTGGGTGACAGAGTGAGACTCTGTCTCAAAAAAAAAAAAAAAAAAAAAGAAACAGACATATTCAGTTATGGTTGATTAATTTTTCGTAAAGATGCCAAAGTAATTCAATGGAGGGTAGTGACAGCCTTTTAACATATAATGCTCAACTAATTAGACATCCATATGCAAAGGAGTAAACGCTAAAATTACCTCACTCCATATACAATATTATATCAAAATGTATAATACACCCATACGTAAGAGCTAAAGCTATGAAACTTCTCAAAAAAATCTACAATAAAGTCTTAAGGTATTCAGTGAGATGAAGTTTTTAAAACCAGGACTCAAAAATCGTAAACTATAAAAGGAAATATTGATAAACTAATGTTAATTAAAATAACACCCCTCATTTGCCCGCTGTGTTATCAAATGTTATGAAAACGAAAAGGTAAGACATAGACTTGAAGAAAATATTTGCAAAACATATAACTGACAAAATCAGTAATGTAGAAAACTCTCACAACTCAAAATAAGAGCAAAAAACTCAATTAAAATGAGTAAATGATTTGAATAGACACTTGACCAAAGAAAAAAAATATAATTGAGAAACAAGTGCATGAAAATATTTTCAAAATCATTATTAAATGTAATTTCAACATATTCAACATAGTTTGGTAATAGGGAAATGCAAACTAAAACAAAGAGAACTCATTATTACACACTTATTAGAATAGCTAAAAGAAAAATACCTGATTAGTATGCAGGACAACTAGAATGGCCATTTCTTAGTGATGTAAATGTGCAATAGTACAACCACTTTGGAAAATAATTTGGCAGTTTTTTATAAAGTTAAAGAAATACTCATACCATATGACCCAGCAATCTCATTCCTAAGTATTTGCCTGATAGAAATGAAGACCTCCATAGAGACCTTTTCAAAATCTTCTGTACAAATATTTATTTTATCTCCATTTATAATTGCACAAACTGGAAACAACCCAAATATCCTTAAACTGATGCATGTATAAACAAAATTAATGTACAATGGTACAATGGAATATAACAGCAATAAAAGGAGAAAACTACTGATACAGGTAACAACATTGATGAATCTTGAATGTATTATGCTAAATAAAAAGCTACACTTGGAAGGCTGTGTAGTATATGATTCCATTTATATGACATTCTGGAAAAGTCAAATTTTAGATGGTAAACAGATCCACAGTTGTCAGATTGACATTTTCATCTAGTGTATTTATTACCTCAAACATTGTAGTTTTCATCTCTGTTGGTTTCATTTGGGTCTTCTGTGTATCTCGTGTTTATATACTATATAGTTTTTGAATGTATAGAATGAAGTTATATAAATGTTTTAATGTTCTTGTCTTTTATTTCTAATATCTATGTGTCAGTTCTGGGTCAATTTTGATTGATTTCTTTTCCTTTTTATTAAAATCATGCTTCCTTTTTCCTTTTAATGCCTAGTGCTTTTTAAATAAAATTTAGTTATTGTGACCTGCATCATTTCAGGTTTATATTTTACTTTGTTAGGTTGGAAGCTTTGTTAGATAGCAGAGCAAAATTTATTCTGGGGCTAATTATTCTCCACTATGGAGACACATATACTCTACCCACTGCCCTGTGAATCTTGGGGCTTTTTATTCTGGCTGATATGGAGGGGCACTCTCCATAGTCTTGTGTAAATCCTGAACAATGAGCTTCTAATCCTTCTAGGTGACACTTTCCTCAGCCTTCATAGTTTCTTAACACATAAACTGATTAGTGGGGACCTTTTGGAGACATCTCGTGTTCTCTCACTGTACAACTACGTTCTCTATCTCATGAACTCTAGCTGCCCCGGCATTCCTGAACCCAACCTCTTGTCTCCTTGACTTAGGGACTATACTGGCCCTTTTCTTGATTTATGGTGCCTGTGTTTTGGCCTGGAAACTCTCAGGTCAGTAAACAATCTTAAAGCTCACCTCACTTGTTTGCTGTATCTCAGGGTTTGCTGCCCATTTATGCTTGCTGTCCATTGTCTTAAAAACATTGTTTTATATATGTTTTACGTATTTTTTGCAGTTTCTTTGATTAAGCCAGAAAAATAAATCTGTTCCCTGTTACTCCATCTTGACCAGGAATAGAAGTCTGCAGGATATGTTTTTCATACTATTATGGTTCCTTCCTCTGTCTCATCATTGAATGAAGTGAGTTTCAATACACAGGCACTTTTCAGGAGACTCCTTGAGAGGAGAAGATGAAGTTGAAGATAGTATTCCAGTTTTACTGCTATTTTCAATTTAGAAAATCTTTCTTCTCTGCTGCTAAATAGTGGACTGCTGCATCTAATTGTAGCTGTCTTTTTTATAATGTATTTATATATTTTTAAAATTGACAAATAAAAAGTGTATATACTTATTGTGTATAACATGATGTTTTGAAATAGGTATACATTGTGTAATGACTAAATCAAGCTAAAAACACTTAAAATCCACTTTTAGAAATTTTCAAGAATATGATACATTGTTACTAACTATAGTCACTCTGCTGTAAATAGAGCGCTCGAACTTATTTCTCCTATTGAACTAAAATTTCATAATATTTGAAATCTCCTGCATCCCATAACCCCTGATAACCAGCATTCCACTTTCTACTTCTCTGCATTCCACTTAATTTAGATTTCACATAAAAGTGAGATCATGTAGTATTTGTCTCTCTATGCCTGGATTATTTTATTTAACATAATGTCCTCCAGGTTTATCCTTATAGTTGCAAATTACAGAATTTCCTTCTTTTTAAAGGTTGAATAGTATTACAACCTTTAAAAAGAAGGAATGCGGCCAGGCGTGGTGGCTCACACTTGTAATCCCAGCGCTTTGGGAGACTGAGGCGGGCAGATCATGAGGTCAAGAGATCGAGACCATCCTGGTCAACATGGTGAAACACTGTTTCTACTAAAAATACAAAAAATTAGCTGGGTGTGGTGGTACATGCCTGTAGTCCCAGCTACTCGGGAGGCTGAGGCAGGAGGATCGCTTGAACCTGGGAGGCAGAGGTTGCAGTGAGCCAAGATGGCACCACTGTACTCCAGCCTGGTCACAGAGCAAGACTCTGTCTCAAAAAACCAAAAGCAACAACAACAAAAAGAAGGAATGCGTGTATATATGCCATATTTTAAAAATCTGTTCATCTGTTGATGAACACTTAGGTTGGTTCCAGAACTTGGGTATCTATTGTGAATAATGCTGCAATGAACATGGGAAGCAAGACATCTCTTTGACATACTGATTTCATTTCCTTTGTATATAACTTAGTAATGGGATTATTGGAACATATGATACTTCTATTATACAGTTTTTGAGGAACTGCCATACTGTTTTCCATAAGGGCTGCACCAATTTACATTTCCACCAACAGTGTGCAAAGGTTTCCTTTTCTCAACATTGTGGCTGTCACTTGTTATTTTTTATCTCCTTATTACTAGTCATTCTAACAGATGTGTGGTAATATTTCATTGTGTAGTTTTAATGTGCATTTCTCTGAAGATTACTGGTGTTGAACATTTTTTTCATGTACTCATTGACCATTTATATGTCTTATCCTTTGCCCATTTTTAATAGGGTTGTTTTCTTACTATTGAGTTGAGTTCCCAATATATTTTGAGTATTAACCCCTTTTTAGATATGTGATTTGAAAATATTTTCTCCGATTTCATAGCTTGTTTCTTCATTCTGTTTCTTGCTTCCTTGGCTGTGCAGAAACTGTTTCGTTTGATGTAATCCTATTTGTCTATTTTCACTTTTATTGCCTTGAATTTGGGGTCATACCCAAAAAATCGTTGCTCCAACAAATGCTATGTAGTTTTCTACTGTTTTCTTCTAGTAGTTTTAGAATTTCAGGTTTGACTTTTAAGTCTTTAATTCATTTTGAGGCTTTTTAAATCTATGCTGTGAGATAAGGGCCTAATTTTACACTTCTGTATCTGGATATTCAGTTGTCCTAACAGCATTTATTGAAGAGACTGTCCTTTCCCCATTGTTTGTTCTTGTCATCTTTGTCATAAAATCAATTGAACATAAATATGTGGATTTATTTCTGGGTTCTCTATTCTGTTCCATAGGTCCATGAATCTATTTTTATGCCAGTATCTTGCTATTTTAATGCCAGTATCTTGCTATTTTAATTAACATAGCTTTGTAGTAGATTTTTTTTTTTTTTTTTTTCTGAGACAGAGTCTTGCTCTATCACCCAACTTGGAGTTCAGTGGTATGATCTCGGCTCACTGCAACCTCCGCCTCCCAGGTTCAAGTAATTCTTCTGCCTTAGCCTCCTGAGTAGCTGGGATTACAGGTATGCTCCACCCCACCTGGCTAATTTTTGTATTTTTAGTAGAGACGGGGGTTTCACCATCTTGGTCAGGCTGGTCTCGAACTCCTGACCTCATGATCCACCCACCGCAACCTCCCAAAGTGATGGGATTACAGGCATCAGCCACTATGCCCGGCCTGTAGTATAATTTTAAGTCAGGTAGTGTGTTGTCTCCAGCTTTGTTCTTTTTGCTTAAGATTGTTTTGGACAATTTGGAGTCTTTTATGGTTTCATACAATTTTAGTGAAATTTTCACTGTTTCTATTTCTGTGAAAAATTTCATTGGAACTTTGATAAGAATTGTATGGAATGGCGTCTTGCTCTGTTGCCCAGGCTGGAGTGCAGTAGGCGCGATCTTGGCTCACTGCAACCTCTGCCTCCTGGATTCAGGTGATTCTCATGCCTCAGCCTACTGACTAGCTGAGATTACAGGTTAGTGCCATCACACCCAGATAACTTTTGTATTTTTAGTAGAGGCAGGGTTTCGCCATGTTGACCAGGCTGGTCTCGAACTCTTGGTCACAGGTAATCTGCCCATCTCGGCCTCCTAAAGTGCTGGGATTACAGGCATGAGCCACCACACCTTGCCAGTATTTTATGGAATCTGTAGATCACTTTGGGTAGTATGAACAGTATTAATAATATTTATTCTTTCAATCCACAGCAATGAAATATATTTTCATTTATTTCTGCCTTTTTCATTTTTTCATCGGTGTTTTATAGTTTTCAGGTCTTTCACTTCCTTGGTTAAATTTATTCTTCAATATTTTTATTTTTTGGTAGCTATTGTAAATAAGATTGTTTTCTTGTCATTATTAGCGTACAGAAATGCTGCTGACTTTTGTATGTTGGTTTTCTATCATGCAACTTTACTAAGTCAGTTTATTAGTTCTAATTGTGTTTTAGTAGCGTCTTTAGGGTTTTCTATATATGAGATAATGTCATCAACAAACAGAAACAATTTTACAATTTAACTTTTTCCTTTCCAATTGGGATGTCTTTCGTTTCTATCTCTTGCCTAATTGCTTTTGCTAGGACTTCTTGTACTATATTAAATAGAAGTGGTGAGAGGCGTAGACAAATGGAACAGAATAGAGAACCCGGAAATAAAGCCAAACACTTAGCCAACTGATATTCAGAAAAGCAAACAAAAACATAAAGTAGGGAAAGGACACTCTATTCAACGAACGGTGCTGGAATAATTGGCTAGCCACATGTGGAAGAATGAAACTGGATTTTCATATCTCACCTTACACAAAAATCAACTCAAGGTGTATCAAAGACATAAATCTAAGACCTGAAACCATAAAAATTTTACAATATTGGAAAAATTCTCCTAGACATTGGCCTAGAAAAAGCGTTCATGACCAAGAACTCCAAAGCAAATGCAACAAAAACAGAGATACATAGATGGGGCTTAATTAAACTAAAAAGCTTCTGCACAGCAAAGGAAATAATCAGCAGAGTAAACAGACTGCCCACAGTGTGGGAGAACATCTTTGCAAACTATTCATCTGACAAAGGACTAATATCCAGAATCTACAAGGAACTCAAACAAACCAGCAAGAAAAAAACAAATAACCTCATCAAAAAGTGGGCTAAGAACATGAATAGATAATTCTCAAAAGGAGATATATAAATGGCCAACATGGAAAACATGCTCAGCATCACTAATTATCAGGGAAACGCAAATCAGAATCAAAATGTTATACTATCTTACTCCTGCAAGAATGGCTGTAATTAAAAAATAAAATAATAATAGATGTTGGCATGAATGTGGTGAAAAGGTAACATTTTTACACTGCTGGTGGGAATGTAAACTAGTACAACAACTATGGAAAACAGTGTGGAGATTCCTTAAATAACTAAAAGTAGATCGTGTGTGTGTGTGTGGATGTGTATACATATCATGGAATACTACTCAGTCATAAAAAGGAACAAAATAATGGCATTTGCAGTAACCTGGATGGAATTGGAGACCATTATTCTAAATGAAGTAACTCAGGAATGGAAAACCAAACAATGTATGTTCTCACTTATAAGTGAGCACTAAGCTGTGAGGACACAAAAGGATAAGAATCATACAATGAACTCTGGGGACTTGAGGGAAAAGGTGGGAGGGTGGTGAGGGATAAAAGACTACATATTGGGCACAGTGTACACTACTTGGGTGATGGGTGCACCAAAATCTCAGAAATCACCACTGAAGAATTTATTCATGTAACCGAACACCACCTGTTCCCCCAAAACCATTGAAATAATAAAAAAATTTTAAAAAGATAAAAAAAAAAAAAGAAGTGGTAGGGGGAGGACTCTTGTCTTGTTCCTGATCTTAGAGGAAAATCTTTCACCTGTATTCACCAGTATGATGTTAGCTATGTGCTTATCATATGTGTTCTTTATTGTATTGAGGTCCATTTCTTCTATGCCTAATATTTTGAGAGTGTTTTTAAATCATGAAAGGATGTTGAATTTTTTTCAAATGCTATTTCGCACACTATGGTTTTTGTCCTCTATTCTGTTAATGTCATATACCACATTTATTGATTGAATTCCTGGGATAAATCTCATTTGTCATGATGAATGATTTTTTTTTTTTTTTGAGACGGAGTCTCACTGTGTCGCCCAGGCTGGAGTGTAGTGGCGAGATCTCGGCTCACTGCAAGCTCCGCCTCCTGGGTTCCCGCCATTCTCCTGCCTCAGCCTCCCGAGTAGCTGGGACTACAGGCACCTGCCACCACACCCGGCTAACTTTTTGTGTTTTTAGTAGAGACGGGGTTTCACCGTTTTGGCCAGGTTGGTCTCCATCCAGGTTGGTCTCCATCTCCTGACCTCGTGATCCGCCCTCCTTGGCCTGCCAAAGTGCTGGGATTACAGGCGTGAGCCGCCGTGCCCGGCTGATGAATGATTCTTTTAATGTGCTGTTGAATTCAGTTCGTTAGTATTGTGTTGAGGATTTTTGCATCTATGTTTATCAAGGATATTGCATGTAATTTTCTTTTCTTGTAATAACCTCGTTTGGTTTTGGTATCAGAGTAATGCTGGGCTCGTAATATGAGTTTGGAAGTATACCTTCCTCTTCAATTTTTTGGAAGAGTGTGAGAAAGATTAGTGTTAGTTTTTCTTTAATGTTTAGTAGAATTCAGCAGTGAAGCCATCATGTCCTGTTCTTTCTTTGATGGGGAACTTTTTATTATGAATTAAATCACCTTTCTTGTTTGTATTCTGTTTGGATTTTCTATTTCTCTATGATTCAGTCTTGGTAGGTTGTATATAGCTAGAAATTTATTTGTTTTTCTAGGTTATTCAATTTTTTGGTGTACTCATGTTCCTAGTAACCTCTTATGATCCTTTGTTTTTCTGTGGTATCAGTTGTGATGTCTTCTCTTTTGTCTCTGATTTTGTCTTCTCTCTTTTTTGTGTAACCAAATAATTGTCAATTTTTTGTCCTGTAAGCAGTTATTGCTATAAACTTTCCTCTTAGAACTGCTTTTGCTGTATCTCATTAATTTTGGTGTATGTTTTGCTTCTACTTTCTTTGTCTCAGATTTTTCTAATTTTTTTTTTTTTTCATTTCATTGACCCACTGGTTGTTCAGGAGCATGTTTAGTTTTCGTGTATTTGTGACTTTTTGAAATTTGTCCTGTTATTGATTTATGGTTTCATATCATTATGGTTGGAAAAAGATACTTGGTATAATTTCAGTCTTCTTAAATTAGTTAAGATTCATTTTATGGATCAACATATAATTTATTCTGGAGAATGTTTCATTTGTGCTTGAGAATAATGTGTATTCTGTTGCTATTGGCTGGACTGTTCTGCATATGTCCGTTAGGTCCAGTTAGTCTAAAATGTGGTACAAGTTCAATGGTTTTTTAACTGGTTTGTCTCTCTGAATAATCTGTCCGTTGCTGAAAGTGAAGTATTAAATTATCTAGCTATTGTATTACAGTGTATCTCTCCCTTCAGATCTATTAATATTTGCTTTATACATTTAGGTGCTCCAGTGTTGGGTGCATATATATTTACAAATGTTCTCTCCTTTTCCTGAATTGAGCACTTTTTTGTTATATAATGACCTTGTCTATTTTTACAGTTTTTGAGTTAAAGTCTATTTTTTTCTGGTGTAAATACAGTTACACCTGCTCTCTTTTGGTTTCTATGTGCATAAATATCTTTTTCCATTGCTTCTATGTACGTCCTTACAGGTGAAGTGAGTCTTTTGGAGGCAGCAGATAGTTGAATTGTGTTTTTAAAATCCATTAAGCCACTTTATGTCTTTCGATTGGGCAATTTAATCCATTAACATTTAAGGTAATTATTGATAGACAATGACTTACTGCTGCCATTTTGTTAATTGGTTTCTGGTAGTTTTATGGAGCCATTGTTTCTTTTTTCCTTTCTTACTGTCCTCTTCTGTGATTAGGTGATTTTCTCTAGTGATATGCTTTGATTTCTTAAGTTTTATCTTTTGTATATCTACTATAGGTTTTTGCTTTGTGGTTACCATAAGGCGTACATAAAACATCATATCATTTTAAAAGACTTTTTAAAGCTGACAACTTAACTTTGATTGCATATAAAACTGTATACTTTTTCCTCCTCTAACTCATCTTATGTTTTTGATGTCACAATTTACTACTTTTATATTGAATATGCCTTAACAAATTATTAAATCTATTATTACTTTTAATAGTTTTGTTTTTCAACCTTTATACTAAAGATATAAGTAATTTACATATCACCATTACAATATTAAAGTGTTCTGAATTTGACTATGCATTTACTTTTGCTTATAAGCTTTATACTCTCATACATTTATGTGTTAGTAATTAGCATCCTTTTCTTTCAGGTTTTTTCCAATTTAAAGAACTCTTTAGCATTTCTTGTAAGACAGGTATGGTGTTACCGAACTCCCTCAGCTTTCTTGGGGGGAAAACCTTTATCTCTTTTTTATTTCTGAAGGACAGCTTTGCCATGTACAGTGTTCTTTTTTGGCAAGTTTTCTCCTTCAACACTTTGAATATATTATCCTACTCTCTCCTGGCCTATGAGGTTTCTTCTGAGAAATCTGCTGCTTGCCTTATCAAAACTTGCTTATGTATAATTTCCTTTATTTTGTTCCTGTTCCCACTTTCAGGATCCTCTCTTTTTCTTTCATTTTTTGACATTTTGATTATAATAGGTCTTGATGCAATCTTGTTTGGATTGAATTTTGTTGGAGACCTTTAACATTCCTATATCTAGATATTTACATCTTCCCCAAGATTTGGAAAGATTTCTGCTATTATTTCTTTAAATAAGCTTTCTACTGCTTGCTTTCTCTCTCTTTTTAAACTCCTATAACTCAAATATTTTCATTTTTGTTGCTATTCCATAACTTGCATAAACTTTCTTCATTCCTTTCCATTCTTTTTTATTTTCTTTCTGTATATTTTTAAACAACTTGTCTGAGTTCACAGTCTTCTACTTGATGAATCCTGCTATTTTACTCTATCATGTGTTTCATTTCATACACTGTATTTTTTAGTTCCAAAAACCACTGTTTGATTTTTTAAAAAATATCAATCTTTCTGTTAACATTTTTATTTTGGTTATTGTTTTCTTTACAACACTGAATTGTTTCTCTGTATTTTATTCAGGTTTTTTTGAGTTTCCTTAAAACAATTATTTTGAGTTTGAATTACTTGCCAGGTAGTTATCGTATCTCTGGCTCTTTTGGGTCAGCTACAGGGAAATTATTGTGTCTTTTTGGTGGTGTTATGTCTCCTTCGTTTTTCATGTTCCTCGTTGGCGTACACTGACGTGTTTGCACTTGGTGGCACGGTCACCTCTGTCAGATTTTATAGGCTAGTTTTGGCATGTAAAGACCTCCCTCTATGTAAGAGCAGTGTGAAAGCACTTGTTGGGTACGGTACAGCAGTTTTGGCACCAGTGAGGGTGCAGCTGTGTACTCTCTGTGTAGCCCTATGAGTTGAGATGGGTGTTGTCACAGATTGTAGGAATTCTCAGCAGTTAATACAGTGGATGTTTGCAGTGATAGTGAAGATTCTTGAGATCTTCAGTAATTGTGATTGCTAATGTCCTCCTGGTCTCTTTCTCCCACCAGGTAAGATGGGTTCAGAGCATCTCTCTTGAAACTAGGTCTGGTTTATGGCCTGCTCACAGTGGTGGTAGCGACAGTGTCTGATGAGTTATGCCCAAAGGTGTGGTCTTATGCTGAGGCTTGAAACACAGGCATGTGTGAAGGGACTGTAGTTCCGGGATATGAGGTGGTAAAGGTACTGATGTTTTGAGTGCAGGAACTCCTGGTGCTGCACTGGTAACACTGTGTAAGGTACAGATGCTTGTAAAGCAGCCAGGGAGTCAAGAAGGGGAACATAGGCATGTGCAGAGTTACAGTGGCTTCAGGGTCACGGCAAGGCCTAGTTCTTTATGGAGGGTGAGCTAGTGCCCAGAGAGCAGGCATGCTCAGAGAGACCTTGTCTTCTGACCCAGATTGTGAACAAGCTCACTATGGCAAAGCCTCCAGTATCTGAGACACGGGTGGGTTCAGTGCATCCACATTTGGAGTGCACGCACTTGTGGTGCAGCCATCAGTTGGCGGTCAGGGTACATGTGAGGTTGTGAGGTGGTGGCCTCTTTCCTGAAACAACTCTATAGTAGCTGCTTCTTGGTGGATGAGCAGAGGGAAGAGGTGTGCGATATGTCTCCTTCTGGAGTTCCCCAACAAGAATGACTGTCAGTCACCTCAGTGGCAAAAGATGCCAGTGTCCTCTGTGGAGCAGGCCGCTTGGAACCATAATGGTTTGTTTTCTGGGTAGTTATCTGCATTTATTTGTGTTGTGGGAGAATAAAGGCTATAGTATCTCCTACTCTGCCATCCTGGTGATATCACCCCAAGGGATATATTTTTGATCATCAGTTAGAACCTCTCACTTTTATAAAACACATTTTGATGGAAGTTTTGGGTAGCTGCTACATAAGGCAAATTTTACCCTAAATGTTTATTTCAAATTTTCCCTCCCTATCCACTTCCTTTACCTCAGTTGTTTTGGCAACACTTACACACATTTTACAAGTTAGGGATTTTTCTATCTGTTGAAAATGGCATTTGCTTTATAAATTCTCATTGTTGCTTTTGGATAATTTATATAAGCAGATGTTGAGATACTGATTTATAAAACTTGTTTATCCTGGAAGTCTTACATTTTTAAAAAACAACTAAAAATTGAAAGTAAGAATTGCCTAATATGAAGGGAATTGATATTTTCAAATAACAGTATAAAAATAATTTATTGATATGAAAAACATGTATTTAATATTATTGAGTCAAAATTTATGTTACAAAGTATCATTTATAGCAGTTACCATTTTGGGAAAAATAGTATAACATGAAAAGGAAAATGAGGAAAGCTATGCACCAAACTATGGACACATTTTGATGTTTAAATTTGGGTGTTTTAAATTTTCTTCTTTTTTGCCAGCTTTTAATGTTTTTAAACAAAAAGCACTCATTTATAATGTAGAATTACCATTTCTTCAAATTATAGTAAGCACAGAATTTATGTTAGAAACAGGGCGATTTAATTGATAATGTAAACTAAGCATTGTGTCATCAGTCCATATTGCTATATCCTTCCAAGAATATAAATTCCAAATATACATACATATGACCTTATACTACAATGTTGACAGCATGACACAATTAAATTAAAAATTAAAAGTAGAAATAATTTTCATTTTTACCTTATACAGGAATCATTCATTTTTACCAATATAACCAATGAGACCATCCAAATCAGAGCCAGACTTACTAGGGATCAAACTTCAATGTAGAACACATTTTGTCCTTTAACCATCAACTTGAATGGAAAAAGTTCACAATGGAGTTTCAAGGATTGATGTGGATGTAGAATTATGAAATATATTACTCCTATAGATGGCACAGAGACTTATTGTATGGTGTATGTATGAGTTTCAACTGCTGCAAAAAAGTATATTCTATAGATTAGTTACACTGTTTTACTTTCTGTTTTGCCATCAGTTGGACTGGCTGTCTGCTTAAGTTATTATTGAGCAAAAAGTATGAATTTTCTCTTCCCTAAGTGCATCTGTAGACTGTAAAAATGGCATTGCACCAAGATTGCAATAGTCCGTGCCGTGATTTCAAAGAGTACTGTGAGAACCTGGGAATATCCATTTAGATAGCCCTCTCTATAAAATGTACGCAAGATAATGATGCTTCTTTGATTTGTAGCAGCATCTGTCTTTGCAGTATCTATGATATTCACAAGTTTGTCATTTCAGAGTTTTATCTGAAGCCTTTGATTTACTATTCTTCATTACTGCTATTGATGGCCAGGTGCCCAGAACTATGATTTTTAAATTATATATCTCAAGTCTGCCTAATGCTGTTATACTATGTTCAGTTGGTATCTATATGTCCTGAATTATTTTACAGACTGTAAATTTGAAAATCACCAGTGTCAGCCTTTAAATATGGTCAGGATATCTGGAACTAACTTGAATCTGAGTTTAATGTATTTGTTCAAAAAATTCTTATGAAATGCCATAAGGTACTGGGAGTAAAGGGATGAGTAATCTCTGTGTCAAATCTGTAAGCCCCAAACCATCAGGAATATATCTATAGTCAAATGAAGTTAGATTTATTGACTTATGGCTATGAGAGAAACGACACACATGGTGAACCATGAACCTTCATAAGAGGAAGATGTTAAGAATAATTTACTATAGGATTTGTGTTTGTGTTAGGTATTTTTCAGGAGGGTCGAAGGAAATGGAGTTTTCTCTGGATTGGGTAATGTCAGAAAGCAGGGTAATTATTCAATTGAATATTTTAATGCATCTTATCTAGAGAGTGGGAAGAATAAATATGAAGGGAAGTCCATAACTGGCAAAACAGCACTTATTATTCATAATAATAAGGAGGATGTTGGAGATTTTTGCTGTTTCCACTGTTATCTTGTTTTTGTATGTGCTTTGCCAAGGTCATGAAATATTCTTTTTCTTTTTTTTATAATTTCACTTTATTATAGTCTTAGAGCTACCCGATCTGGTGTCAATGCTCTGTGAGGTTAATTTTAACAGAAGAATGCCACAGCTTAGCTGAGAGTGCCAGGTCAGCTCCTAATAACACCAGTACCTAGCTGTTAGTGTTAGATGAGTTATTATGTTTCAAGGTCTGGTTTTCCTTTTCTTGTCAGGAATTTTCGTGTAATGTCATTGTCTTATTTGGGTATTGCGGTAATTATGGCATCACAGAATGATTAGGAAGTGCTCCATCTACTTCTGCTTTCTGGAGGAGATTGGGATAAGTTGGTATCATTCTTTAGGTGTTTGGTAGAATTCACCAGTGAAAGAAAGTTGGTGCTTTCTTTTTTGGAAGGTTATTAATTACTGCTTTAATTTCTCTAGTAGATATAGAAGTATTTTGGTTATCTATTTCTTCTTGCATGGGTTTTGATAGCTCATGTCTTTCAAGGAATTGGTCCATTTCATCTGAATCATCAAATTTGTGAGCATAGAATTTTTCATAGTATGCCTTTATTAGCTGTTGAATATTCATGAGATCAGTTGCAATGACTCCTCTTTCATTTATGATGCTGATAATTTGTGTCTTTTTTTGGGTTTGGGTAGAGATGTTTATCAATTTTTTTGATATTTTCAAAGTATAACTTTTGGTTTCTTTGATTTTTCTCTATTATTTTTCTGTTTTCAATTTTATCACATTTTGCTCTTTTTGTTATAATTTTTTCTTTTGCTTGCTTTAGGCTTAAATTCCTTTTTAAAAAATTTTCTAAGGTGAAAACTTAGTTTATTGGTTTTATATCTTCTCTATTTTCTAATATATGCATTACATCTTAATTTAGTTAAAATATTTAGAATTTTTTGAGATTTTTATTTCATGGATTACTTACAGTGCTATTTAGTTTCCAAATATTTGGGGATTTTTCCAATTATCTTTGTTTGCCTTTGTCCCCTTCTGGTATTCCTGTTATGTGTGACACATTTTGTTACTGTCTCACATTCTTGAATGTTCTGTTTTTTAAAAAATTAGTCTTTTTTCCCTTGCATTTCAGTTTGGGAAGTTTCTGTTCATCTATCTTTAGTCTCTCCTCAGTCATGTTGGATCTACTAATTCTTTTTCTGATAATTTCAGAAATTATGTCACATCATCTGTGTCTGAGTCTGATGATTGCTTTGCAGTCTGCTTTGCAGACTGTTTTGGTTGTGTCTTCATGATCTTTCTCGAAACCATATTTGATGGATAGAGTAACAGAAACTGAGGTAAATAGGCCTGTAGTGAGAGGTTATATATTAATATGGCAAAGATCTCATCTGTATTTAATGTCTTCTGTAGCCATAAGAGCCAGATAGTTCAAATTTTTTCTAGTTTGTTATTTTTGTCTCCCCTCTTGACTTTGGGCTTGCCTAAGTTCTCCCTGTCAGAGAAAGTCCGTGTCTTACAGCTGTCTCCGTTGTAAACCACGATTGTTATACCGGAGCTTTGTGTGTAGTAAGATGCTGGAGAGGGAGAGTATTTTATAATTTTCTGATTAGATTTCTGACTTTTAGTGGGTCTGTGCATCAGCGCTGTGATCTCCCGACTGTTTCTCCAGTGATAAGGTTCTCCCCTGCTCCCTACCACCTTTCCTGGCTGCAGCATTTCCAGACTGTTCTTTGACACCCTGCCCCTTGTTGACCTTTTATCTTAAGGGTAAGAGGGGTTAGGGGAGGTGGAAGGGGAGGAATGCTCTTCTCCCAGCTGTGGTAGACTATGGCAATGGGCTTTTCACCTGACCAATAGACCTTGGTTATGGAGAAACCCCTTGTCATATTTCACAATGACTATCCTTCCTCTCCCTTTAACAGAGACCCAAAGGGCCAAAGAGATCTTTCTAGGATTATCACTGTGAGAAGCTGGTGAAGTTTCTGGAGGTAAGGTCCAAAACATTGTGAGGATCTCACTAAGACTGTGGCCCTAAGGAGTTTCTTACTCTGGAGCTAGTCCACACACAGCCTCCAGTAAGCCACGAAAATTACTATTTAAGTGTTACTACTAGTTACTATATTCAGAGGTGTCTTTTCACAGTAAGAAGATTTTGGATGTGTCTCTTTAATGGGATTATCTCTTCAGATTTCCTGGTGGTGATTTTTCCTGTGACTTCAGCTGCTCTGAATCCAAGAAAAGACATTAATTTCAGATTGTCCAGCTTTTCCTTGTTGTAAAGACGAGGGTTATGACTTGCACGGTCTTTATATGTCAAAGATGAAACTGTAAGTTCTCTTTCAAGCTTTCAAATAAACCAAACATGCCACTAAAAACAGAAATCACAAACTGGCTTATTATAAATATTAGCTGGCATAAACTTTTTTGGTACTCAGTGGCTCTATTTGATAATGGTATAACCATAAAATAATGTCCTTATCAGTATATATTATTTAAATATGCTGATTTCCTATATTTTAATATTATATCACTATTAGAATGTTTTTCTAGAAGAGTAATACAACTTTTGTAACTTTTAAAATGAGATAAAATCTGAATTGCAGTTACAAAAATATCCATGTTGGACTCCTTTAATAAATTTTATCTGTGGTTTTCAAAACATTTATAGACATTCCCTATTTAACCATCTTTTTCATGATGCAAACAAGATGATGTTATGTATCTTTAGCTATTTTAGCCTAAAAAATTGAGACACCAAAAGGTCAAGTAATTATTTAAATGTTAATGTAACACCAATTCCATGCAGTTGATATCCTCATGATTCTAGAAAAATTTTGAGCCTGGCTATGTAAATTAGTGAAGTAACTAAAATTCAGTTAGAATGTTCAGACTTTAAGGTTAGAAGTAGGAAAAGTTATTATTTTATATATGAGGACAAACAGAAGAAATTCTCTGGAATTAAATGTAAAGCTGCAGTCAGAACAGAAACTTTTCATAAGTCAGGCCTGTGCGTATTGACCAATATAGTTTGCAGTAATGTATACATGTCAGTCATCTTCAAAGAGACGTTTTTATTAACCTCACAGCATATGTGCTGTAGTCCTTCTTGCAATAAGCAATAGAAGTGAAATATACAGGTAAGACTTATTGGCAAAGAGGTGACCTTTTTAACTATTATAAATACTGGTGGTTTTCTTTTACTCAGTTGTTTTTCTGCAGCATATTGTGTACCTGTTTGTTTTTGCCTGGCATGTCATCAACTCTTCAACCAAGGTCTGCTTCTTGATTACTTTGCTTAAATTTCAAATCAATTTAGGATAGATAAATGGGGCACCACCTATCTTGTAGGTAAAATTGCATTTTCAAGGTCACAAAGCAGAAAACATATGTGAGACTGATGCATTTTATTGTTAAGTATTTAGTTTTATACCTGCTATAGGATGCTGCAGTAGTTAACTATAGTTACCTGTGAAAGAGGTCTCAGAGATGTAAAAACTGGAAACTCACTCTGCATCTCCTGGGAAGCTCCTGGAAAGTTTTTAATGAGAACAGTATGAGAATTCCATGGCACAATGAAGACAACAGAAGGCTAAGATGAGGCTTGTGATCCTGAGAAAGTGATGGGGAAGCTAGACCTCAGAGATGTACCAAGAAGAAAGGAATGGCTTATTGACTCACTACTAATCATGTCCCTCTCACTGCTCAGTTTGGGCTAAGTTTGCAGGCAGCTATCAATACCCAAGGGCTTCTCATCCATTTCTAAATCTGCTTGCTTGGGTCCAGGGAGGTACAACAAATACCTGCCCATAGTGTTGAACACAAAGTGATCTGTGGATGAGATAATAAGGGTATAAGAATTAGAATACTCAAATCCCCCAAATGCTCAATGACAGCAAACTCTCTGATACTTTGATACTTCTCTGGTCTTTTTCACTTTTCTTTTCTTCTCTTCTCCTCTCCCCAAAGCCAGATAATTCTGGATTGTCAAGGAGAAGTTTGGGAAGGGTAGTGGTCACGGATTAGTGGGAAAAAGGATCAAGGCATTATTCGCGTGTTTTTCCCAACTTAAACTTTTCATGTACAACTTCTAATGCTTTCCAAACAGCTGTGGTAGATACAAAACTGTTACCTTACACCAGTGGTTCCCAAATTTTGCTGCACATTTTAAAACACCACCTGGGTATCTTAAAAAAGTATTTATGCCTAGTTTCCTCCCCAGACATTCTGACTTAATTGGCATTAGCTGTTATCTGGGCACTGGGATTTTCAAAAGCTCCCTAGGTGATGCTAATGTGCAGCAAACTTTTGGAACCACTACTTTACTCTCTGAAATTTTGGTATACATTTTATTCTGGCTTTGTAGGAAATCAAAGATCCCTGCAGAGATTTTGTTGCTATATTTCAGTTTGCCAGTGTGCAAACTAATACGGTGTTTATTTAGTTGTTATCTTTATATGGGCCCAATGTGACTTCTAAATAGTTATTTCCAATTAGCTAAGAGTTTACTACATATTTTTATGAGTGAGAAATTAGAACAAATTATTGGTACCCCCCAACTTCTGATATTGCACAAATAATCTCAGAAGCAGGCAATTGTTCACTCTTTAAATTCTTCAGAGAAGTTACTAAACAATACTGGTAATAAATTCAAAGAATTAAAAATTGTAAAATTATTGTAATTACTATTTCCTGGCTTCTGGGTTGGAGACAGTAGTTAGCACTTGCTGTATCCCTGGTATTATACTAAAAATCATATTTAAATTAGCTTTAATTTCCACAAAATTTTGTGTGTGCTTATTTCAATTTGCCAATGAAAAATGAAAGTGACATGATAGACCCATCTCTCTCATGAATATTTGAACTTAAAATAAAATGTCAGGGAGAAGAAAATTCTAAAGCTTAGAATGGATCTCTAGTAATGAAACTTCAGGCATCAGGTAGAACAATATCTTTAGAAGAAGTGACTTTACATTCTATCTCAATGACATTATCTGTTCATTCATTTTTCCTATCCTTATTTTATCCATGGCCAATTCTGATCCATCTTTTCTTAATTTCAACTTTGAAATTATCCCACCTCTTAGTGTCAACATGTCAACCTGGAACATACAGAGATAAAAACCTAAACAAAGCAAGACTCCTTGGAACACTACTTAGCTGTTGCAAAAGCATTTGTAAGTTCTGTATAGATGGCAATCATTTTTTTTTTTTAAACTGAGGCAGGAACACAACTAAATGAAATGTCTCCTTGAAAAAGGAAATTTTTGCCTTTATGCACATTTCTAGCTTAGCAGGTAACATGACCTAGAATGGAGAACTGGCATCTCAGATTTTCTCTATCCTGGTTAAAGCATCACGAGTCACATGGTCACTCAAGTCTGAAGTCTTGAAGTGATTTGACAATTTTACCTCAACCCATTTTAATTGGTCACTAAGTCCTATTAGGGCTACGTTTGAAAACCTTTGATTTTATCCTATTTTACTCTTCCCATCTCTCTGCCTTAATTCTTGCCCTAATCTCTTATTTGAATTAAAACAGTTGCTTCCTAACTGCTTCACCTAGAAAACAGACATTTACCCCAAATATGATATGCACAGTAGCCTAGGTTCATGTGAGCTGTGATACCTGAAAGTCATACAATATATTCAGGAGCAAAAATTCTGACCAAATAAGAGGAAGAGAAGTTTACACAGGTTTTTAATTTTTTTTACTTTTTTTTTAAAAAAACCTGTTTTATTATGAAGTATAATCCACATATATAAAAGTGTATACAACAAATTTGCAACTCAGTGAATTACCACACACACACACACACACACACACACACTCATGTAACCACCACTCCGGGAAAGAATTTGGGTGGAGAGTTGCCATACTCCAGAAACTCCCCTTCTGATTCCTCTCAATCAATCCCGGTAATAAATTCAAAGAATTTATTTTTCCCTCCCCAGACATAGCCTGTTTTCCTGACTTCCACTACAGTTTAGTTGTGCCTGTTTATGAACGATATGTAAATGGAATCATACAGTATGCTACATCTAGAGCCTTTTACTCAACATTTTGTGCGTGTTTCACAGTTCCTCCCTTGTCGTGTCGCCATGTTCAATGTGGGTATGAACTGGGCTAAGAGTTGCCTTTTCTCTGGCCTGAGAGCATCTCACTTACATATAATCCCTGTTCTTTTATTATTCTCTCTCTCATCAGATTCCATGACGACAGTGAAATTCACAGACAAAGAAGCTCTTTTTCCTTCCCCTAGGGTTCCAGCAGGGCAGGAGGCAGCCTGAGGGAAGGTGCTGAGGAGGGAAGGGTTCAGTGACTTACTTCCCCATGTAGAGCTTCTACCTTCTGAAAGCTTTCACAGACAGGACTCATTACCTGAGCCCTCATTAATTGACTTCTAGGTGCCCCGAAAAGGCAATCACTTGTTGCATTTACTATCATTTTATGTTCATTTAAAAACAAGGTAAAATACTTTTTCCTCACTTTGAGATGGCAATATAAAAATAACTTTCATGTCCTTCTAGATAGAAAGAAATCTTCAAGGCCATTTGGGGCATTGTACAGTAGGTGCTCTTATGCATGGTACATTTATTCCTAAAATCAAGTAATATTCTAATGAGATATGTAATAGAGGTGTATAGAGATAATAGAGAAATGCAAAACCTCATTATATTTGATATTTTAATTACTATTAAGATGATTTAAGAAAGTGCA
This sequence comes from Mandrillus leucophaeus, assembly GCF_000951045.1. Classification (NCBI taxonomy): domain Eukaryota; kingdom Metazoa; phylum Chordata; class Mammalia; order Primates; family Cercopithecidae; genus Mandrillus; species Mandrillus leucophaeus. Next base: position 1,618,085 of record NW_012101266.1, on the reverse strand, counting down.
CATAGACTCCTTATAGTTATGTGCATTTTCTTTTTTAAATCTTCTATTATAATTTATAATATAAAATTGTATGTTTGCAACTTCTGTTGCTTACACTTCCTATACCTAGCTACTTCATGTATCTGTATCTTTCATCCTGCTGTTCCCTTTGCCTGGAGTGCCTTTCCCAGCTTCCCCTTTTCAAGGCCATGTTCAAGTGACGTCTTCCTAGGAAAGCATTCCTAACTCTAGTTTGGGAATATGACACTCCTTTATGCTCTCATAACACCCTGTCTTGGTCTATCCTATCATTTTATTACAGTACATTGAAATCCTTTTTATTTTCTGTTTCTCTCATGAAACTTAAGCTCTTCAAGATCAGTTACTTTTTGTATTATTTATATATCCCAGCACAATTCCAATCAGAGAGCACACTTGATAATTGCTGAAGTAAGTTAGTGAATGTGATCTAGTGCAGAGGTTCTCCCAGTGTGACTCCAGACCAATATTATCACTGTCATCTGGAAATTTGTTTGAAATGCAAATTCTCCAATTCCACTCCAGACTTATTGAATGCAAACTTTGGGCACCAGCAATTTGTGGATTAACAAACCTTCCAGGTAATTCTGATATACAGTAAAGTTTGGGAACTACTGATCTCAGATGGTTTGCTTGACTTTTGGATGATGGGAAGGGTCTAAATGCCTTTTAACATGCCTTCTGATGATAAAATCCAAATCGTATGAAAATTCCTGCAACCTCCACTTCCAAAAGAACCTCATTTATTCTTCCTATATTTAAGTTTACATCAAGTTTAGGAGGAAAATCGCCTCAAAAACTGTTTTGTTTTCTTGATTTTGATTAGTTCAGTGATCCAACAAAGTTACTAGGAAGCAGAACATTTGTTGGGCATCTTTACTGTAAATATAGATTAGATGTTAAATGAGTATTTCAGAGCCAGATACAAGGGTCTCCAGTGCCCCTTCTTCTTGTCTATAGCCCCTGTTACTCTAGATAGTCGCAACTTTCAGACTATTTGAAATAGAAACAGTACAACTTTAAAGTCAAGAGACAGGCTGAGACAGCTACTTTCTAATTCCCCCATAAAAACTTGACACTGCACCAGATTTCCAATAATTTTCTTTATGCTGATTCCTTGAAAAAGCAACTCTCTTGTGAATGTTGATGTGGTTCCTTGTCTGTCTTATGATTGTTTTCCTGTGTATGGAAAAAAATCCAATTTAGTGCCAACCATTAATCATATCTTAGACTATTTGTACCTGAACATGAAAGGTGTACATCTTAAGAAAATCCATCATGATTACAGTGAAACAGACAAAAAACCATGGTGTTAATATGATCAAGGACTTTTTGACTATAAATTTTGAGATCAAATTTATTATATAAGACCCTTCAGAAAGCTACACGGTCTCTGAGCACTCTGGCTAATGAACAGTTCTACTGTGATATTATGTTGCATGTGTTTAATAGCATCTAACTTCTTGTTACTTTGGCATAAGGTTCCTAGAGACATGCCAACAATGAAAATGCCACTTTATCATTCTGTATTTCTTCCTCCCTCTACCATTAAAAGAAATTAAGAATATACATATAGCTTTTACAGTTATGATACTAACTCATCTTTTAAACAATTCTTCTATTGTAATTTATAATAGTAAATTGGATGTTTACAAGCTCTGTTGCCTACCGTTGCTGCTAAGAGGAATTCAGATAATAAACTTTATAAATACAGCAGTCTCCTATTATCTTTAGGGGAGATGTTCCAAGACTCCCAGTGGATGTCTGAAATTGAAGATAATACCGAACCCAATTGCCCTCAGTCAGAACAGGATTCTGTTCATGTTTTCCGCTCACAAATTTAATGACTTTTTCATCGTAACTAAGCACTTATGCACTGTGGGCATAACTTTTGCAGTTTAAAGTGCAACAGCAAAACTAGCACAGATTTTATTTTTCCTTTTCACAATTTCATGGATAGAAGGTTCGTTCTTATTGTAGATCTTAGCAACCACAGCATACGATTTTTTTTTCCTTTCCTTATTAAGTTGAGAACTTTCAGTTTTCACTTAAAGGAAACACCTTATGGCTTCTCTTTGGCATAGCCAAAATGCCAGCATCATTATTCTTGCACTTTGGGGCCATTTTTGAGTAAAATAAGTGTTACTTGAATGCCAGCTTTGCAACATCATGATGATCTGATAACCACAATGGCTACTAAAGGGCAAGGAGCATCTACAGCATGGATCCGCTGGACAAAAGGATGCATGAGGTGGGACAAAGTGAGATTTTATCGTGCTACTCAGAACAGCATGCAGTTTAAAACTTATGAATTATTTCTGGAATTTTCTATTTAATATTTTCAGACTGGTTGACTGTGAGACTACTGTATAAGCACTTTTAGCATGTATTACTTCTGTGTTATATACGAAAATAAAGCATGCTGTCTTTTATATGCAAAGGAGTTGTTTGTTTAGTTTAACTTGATTAAATTTGCAAAAATGCTTTCTATGTGTAGGCACTATGAGGACACCGGAAATACTAAGACGGTAAAACTTAGTTCTTGTAAATGGCCATTTTTCTCCCTGTGTTTTTCCTTGATCCGTCTCTGTGCATATCTACATCCCAATCTCCTCTTAATAGGAAGACAGTCATATTGGATTGGGGCCCACCCTGATGTCTTTAAGTTACCTTTTTAAAGACCGTATCTCCAAATACAATTATATTTTGATGCACTGAGAGTCATAACTTCAACATATGAACTTTTGAGTGGACATAATTAAGTTATAACATTCATAGTTCTATCACCTCTAAAGTCTTCTATTCCGATACACCAAACACTCACTGCCAACTTCTATCTCTTCAGTCCTATCACGAAACATCATGAAGCTCTCCAGTGTTGAACTGCTTGTTCTCCAGAGCCATCAATTCTTCATGGCTTTATATATTGTCTACCCACCTGAACCTCCATAATGACTTTAACCACTGAAATGCCAAGAGCTGTAACATTAAGTTCCAAAGTCTTTCCCAACTACCTACCCTATACATTATTCACTGAGTCACAAATTGGCTTGAATAAATCACCCAAATATAAAAGTGCTGCTGTCAATTCACAGCCTTAGTTGTAAATATCCAAATTCATTCTATCTCAGCAGACAACTTTGCCTTTTTAAATTATTTTTCTAAGAGATGGGATCTTGCAGTGTTGCCTAAGTTGGTCTCAAACTCCTGTGCTCAAGTAATCCTCTCACCTCAGCCTCTTGCATTGCTGGGATTCCAGGCATGTACCAATGTGCCCGTCTATCTATGCCTCTCTTTAAAATAGAAAATAGGTTGTTGAGTTCCTTAACTTCCTTTCTTTATATGCATATTTCCTTATGTTGCAGAACATTTATTTCTGTAAATAAAATTTATTCATTTATATTTACTCTTATCTCTTACCTCTAAATGCAAAAGAAGACTGTACAGTTTCCTGTAAATTTTTTTCCCTACCTATTCTTTCTTTAGCTGTTTCTTTATCAATTAGTTACTCATTTAGCTTTTGTTTTCCTACTAATTCTTTTTTTTAAAATCAGTATAGAAAGATACCTGACTAGTATAATCATGTATTGCTTAATGAAAGAGATCTGTTCTCAGAAAGGTATTGTTAGGTAATTTGGTCATTGTGTAAACATCATAGAATACACTTTCAAGAATCTAGATAGTATAGCCTACTATACACTCAGGCTATATAGTATAACCTCTTGCTTCTAGGCTATAAACCTGTATAGCATATTACTATATTGAATACTATAGGCAACTATAACACAATGGTAAGTATTTGTGTATCTCAGCATATCTAAACATAGAAGAGGTACAGTGGGAATATGAAATAAAAGATAAAAAATGGTACACCTACATAGAGCACTTACCATTCCAGGTAGTTAGAAAGGCAATGAGCAGATCAGGGGAGGGCTTTCCCCACGCCCACTAGGAATGTCAGGTGCTGGTTGGGCAATTATCACATTGCCTCTCTAAAAATAGTATTTCAGCAGCCAGGGAAAGACAATCTCCTGATGGTCCACACCTGTTAACGTTAAAAATGCTAATTGAAAGCAGGCCCCAGGGAGAAGCAACTTCCTGGGCATGCCTGTTAAAGAGACAAACATGGTCTTCCGGGTCACACGCCACTGGAAAAGGGAAGAAAGCCTCAGATGGGCATGCGGATAAAACTCCCTAAACACACTGTGCTGTGCGTGCTCAATTCCCAAAGGTAAGGAGGGCACTGCGCTACGCAGAAAGCCCACCCTAAGGGAAGAATCATGGGAAAGAGGGGAGACTATAAATTCCTAGGATCAAGGTTAAAGGCACTTTGTCTCTGCCCATTTTTTCTCTTGGACCTTCAGACGCCCACTTGGGTCTCTTTGCAGGGTGCTTTCCTTTCTCTCCTGTTTAAAGCCTTTTAAATAAACTTCCACTTCTGCTCTGAAACTTGCTTCAGTCTCTTTTTCTGCTTTATGCCCCTCAGTCGAAATCTTTCGTTCTTTCTTTCTCTTTCTTTCTTTCTTTTTTTTCTTTCCTTTCTTTTCTTTCTTTTTCTTTGACGTAGTCTTGCTCTGTTAGCTCTGTTACCCAGGATAGAGTGCAGTGTCGCGATCTCGGCTCCCTGCAACCTCCGCCTCCTGGGTTCAAGTGATTCTCCTGTCTCAGCCTCCCAAGTAGCTGTGATTACAGGTCCCTGCCACTGAATCTGGCTAATTTTTGTATTTTTAGTAGAGACGGGATTTCACCATGTTGGCCAGGCTGGTCTCAAACTCCTGACCTCGTAATGCACCCACCTAGGCCTCCCAAAGCGCTAGAATTACAGGCGTGAGCCACCACGCTGGGTGGATTGGTTCTTTTGAGGAGGCAAGCATTGAAATTGCTGTGGACCCGGGGGAATATACCACTGGTAACCCAGGGTAACTCGTAACTCTGCCACCACTAGCACTTCTCTACCACGATGATGCTTCTACTCATTATTCTCATCAAGTGGGAATTTTGTAAGAGTTTCGGTGACAAATTAGGCAGCCTTTACACTTCTGATTTGGCTCCTTCTGACTTCTCTTTGTTTCCTAATTTTAAAAAGTCTTTAAAAGACACTCATTTTTCTTCAGTTAATAATGTAAAAAATACGACATTGACTTGGTTAAAATTTCGAGACCCTCAGTTCTTTATGGATGGACCAAATGTCTGGTATCATTACTTAACAAAATGTTTTGAACTTGATAGAGCTTCCAAACCTTTTTAAAGGTTGTGGAAATATATGTATGTATATCTGTATTATACATGTATAATCTTATGTAATGTATATATCTATTATACATGTATACAATTTTTTTGCCATTTCTACTGTAGAAGAAATATTTAGGAGGCATTGTATGTCTAAAATGCTCCCCCAGATGGAATCAACTGGTCATTTTATATTTCTTGGTAATTTAATTTTATGCTGTAAATAACTGAATAATATTTTAAAATAGTTATATCCATCAACCTCATTTTAGCTTCAAGTGAGAAGTTGTATGAAAAATAACACAATACAATATTGTATGGGAAACAATAGCAGTAAAATGTGGCAAAGGTAGCAGAAGATTGGCAATGTGGATAAGCAGCAGTTTTTCTATTCTCCAACACATAACATTATGAAAATAAGCATGACTAAGCAAACATATGGGAAGGACCTGTGAATATTAAGTTATTTATCATAAAAGTCAATTTATATGATTGCTTTTCGTTAATAAAATGTTCAGTAACATAATAAAATATGCATAAATACAAAATGAATGCTCTATTTCAAAGAATGTCTATAGGACTTATGGGAATAATTTCACAGATAGACATAATTAATGCGATAGCTGCTGAATAACTTAAACTTGGATATAGCAGATAATTGTAGGGAAAAGGCTTTAGCCTGGTTATGGGTTATGTTTCAAATGGCATTTGGAGAAATGAATATTTCACAGTGGAGAGTGAAAAAGAGACTCTGACCATGATTAAGTAGGTATAAACGTGAATAAATCCAACTAACTATCTTCTTCTAAAAATATTTCCTTTAATACTAAAAAGAAAGAACAAAACATTTTAAGTTTAGTTATTCTTTATTAACTACATCCTTAAATATGGCATATGTTTTCTGCTTCTTAGAAGTACTCTCTTTAATTTGCTATGACATCTGTAATTTTTCATTTCATTAAAATTCATTTGTCTTACCTCATATAATTAGAAAATACAAACATATTTTATATTTAAATGTAATTTGTGGCTTTTAAGGAGAAATCCAAGATATAAACTGGACAATCTCATTATTGCCCATAAGATCCATAAGATCCTAGTAAAATGGAAGATCTTAGAGAAAGCAGGGAGCAGAACAGTTAAAGGATTTTCTTGAAGTCAAATAGGATGAATCATGCTGATGGAAAGGCATAATTCAGGAGTTTCAATAACAACCAGGCTTCACAAGCTTAATGGTTTTGCATCGGTGGCATGAGCACATTTTAATCATTTGGATTAAACTTGGTAGCTTCCTTAGTGGTAGATTAATCTTGTGGCATGGTGGCAACCTCTGATTTCTCCTCTCATTTACTATCCTAGGAGTTGGAGAATTTTGTGAGGGAATTGTATTTGGAGCTCGGCTACTCTTTGCTGGGCTACTTTCTGTTTCAACTTGCCTATGGTAAATGCAGTTCTAAAAGTCTGAACTTCTGGATTACTGAGGAATCCTCCTCATTATGAGCAAAGAACTATATAAGAAGTGAAAGCTTAACAAAAATCATAAAACCAGTTCGAATAAATTCACCCCCTGCTCTATCTCTTAGAGATGCATGTGTCTTATTTTTCATTCTGCTTTCCTCAATCTTTATTTTAATCCTAAAAGAAGTTTTTACTTTGGTTTAAGAAGTCAGAAGGAGGTTATAGGGCAGGAATTGGTAAGAAAGATGGCCCGTGTTCTATAACTTTATAGATCCCAGTCCTTTAAAATCCTCATGCTTAACATAAACAATGAATCATTCTTTAGGACAGCAACTTCTCTTGTAAAGTTTTATAAGAAGGAAACTTGGCATAATTTTAAGTAGATGGGCTGGACATTATATTATATGTATTGTGCTAATGGTTTCCGGTATTTAATACCCTCCACAAAACCTCTGAGATGTTGGTAATGATAATGACCTCATAGCACAGTTGGAGCAGCTGAATGTAAATGGGATATATAAACTTGCCTAAGGTTTCTTAGCTCTTAAGTGGCAGAATTGGGACTCAAACCTAAGTTTGTTTGCCTTCGAAATTCACACCTACTTTTACGCTTCCTGAATCTTGAAATCTATGTTCTTTCTCAGATTTTGGAAATTTTTATTCATTATTATTATTTTTAAATAAGCTGTCTTGTCCTTCTTCTTTCTCTTCTCCTTCTGAAATTCCCATAATATGTACATTGGTCCACGTGATAGTGTCCCACATGTCCCTTAAGCTATCATCTTTACCCCCATTTTTTCTGTTTTTGAAAATCTGACTGATTAATTTTCAGTAGCTTATCTTTGAGGTCATTGATTATTTCTACTCCTTGATCTAGTCTGCTTTGAACGCCTCTTTTGAATCTAATTCTTCTATTTGGAACATATTTTCCTGTTTCTTAATTTTTCTTGACTTTCTGTGTTGGTGTCTACGAATTAGACAAGATATCCAGTGTTCCCATTCTTCACAAACTGGACTTGTACAGTGGAAGACCCTGAATAATCAACCTGGCCAGAGATCCTGGGCCTCTCAAAACTTTATGCTAGTCCAAACCACCATCTTTGTTTTTTGCAGCCCCCATATGTTGGGTATCCCAAGCCCCATTAGCTCTCAAATATAGGCAAGTTAGAAGCCATATCCTTGGGTATCAGCCAGAAAAGTTGTGGCAGTGAATACGTGGTCAAAACCCTTCACTCCTCAGGAAAAAAACTAAGAAATTCCCTCCTGACCATATGGCCGTGTGCCAGGAGTGGGGATTTTGGTGAGAGTATGTCCAAGCTTTTCCTAATGTGGGTAGTTTTGCACTCACTCAAGGTACAGGAGACTTTCAGACAGTTGCTATGTTTCTCATAATGAGAATTACTCTCTGTTGCCATTGGGTTGGTGTGTCCATGAAGGGAAGGAGAGTCCAGAGCCTTCTATTCTACCATCTTGCTAATACTATTCTCAGGCCTGTTTTTATTTGCTATTTTATTTTATTTTATTTTCGAGACAGGGTCTTACTCTGTCAGCCAAGCTGGAGTGCAGTGCAGTGATGCGATCGTGTAGTCTCGACCTCCTGGTCTCAAGTGATTCTCCCACCTCAGCCTCCTGAGTAGCTGGGACTACAGTCGTGCACTACCTCATCCAGTTAGTTTCAAAAACTTTTTTGTAGAGACAGGGTCTCACTATGTTGCCGGGCTGGTCCTGAACTCCTGGCCTCAAGTGATTCTTCTGCCTTAGCCTCCCAAAGTGCTGGGATTATAGGCATGAACCGCTGCACCTGACTTACACCTGTTTTTAATTGCTATGCTATACTGCATATTAGCCTTCACTAAGGTGATTTACACTTTAAATCATTTGAACAGCAACTCAGATGTACCACTGGATTAAGCAAAGCAAGTGACTCCTTGGTTTTCAATGTTCTAGTCTGGAAAATGTCCATAATGGAATCTAACACATAGGGTTATTTTTAAGGTTAAAGTTGTTAATATATATGAAATATCTATTAATTGTTAAGTCATATCCTAGCTATTCATAGATATTTATACTATGAACAAAGTTCATGCTTAAGAAATGTTAGTTCTCTTCTTTCTTTGCCACTTTCCTCTCCAATCTGTAATGCATATTAGCTCAAATTTTGTGCAATTCAAAGGAGATAAACCAGTGACTGTCATGACTAGTCTTACCTACCCCATTCAAAAAGATAAAACATATTTTATTGAGGACATTTTATAAAGAAATTTCCAGCATGTCTGAAGACAATAGTGAGCAAAGTGTTGTGGATTCATGGAGGAAAAAAAGGAGCTTTATCCTCAGAACCAGGAGGCAGAGAAAGAAATTTGGGAAAGTCTCATGGAGGCGATGGCACTTTCATTTAAGCTTCACAGAAAAAATTTGGGAAAGTGGAGAAGGAAGCAACTGCATTTTTTTTCTGATACAGAAGCTGCATTAGCAAAGGCAAACAATACACTGCAGGACTGTTGGATCAGAGGGAGGAACAGCTACGCCTGGGAGTGGTTTCAATGTAAGAGGTAAGGAGGAATGTAATAGGAGATGGTAATTTCATGGGGGGAGGGAGAACCTGATCTCCGAGCATCTTGAGTTCTTTGAAAATTAGTGTTGCTTGTTTTATTTAAATAATACTGCATAACCACTACATGTTTTCTCATCTTTATTGCCTTTGAGTAGTGAAACAACTATTGTGAATTATTTTGGCATTGATCTTACCAATTATAAAGAAATCATTTGTTTTATTAAATGTAGCAATGCCTAAATTTATTATATAATATCAATGATCTAAAAGACAATGTATGTTGAATGATAATCAATTGGATTAAAAAAAATCTGGCTGCATAAGGCCTTGTTGGGGTCACTTGCTTTTTTGTGAAACCAAGAGATTTAATACCATTATTTGTGTTAATTCAACTGTCTTTTAAAGTTTGGGCATATCAACTTTTAAAGTACAGCATCAAGGAGAACTCTTGGAAGATATTTGGTAAAGTTCCCTATTTCATAACACTTGAAAACCGCCTTGTTAGAACAATTTTTAGAACAATTTATCAAAAACCCCTAAAAATACTTGCTGACATTGAGAAATCATTTGCTTCAAGTGTCGTAATTCATAAAACTGTACGTGAATCCACTGCTTTAAAATATTTATTAACTCTATGAAAATGCTGGTAAACTTTCTAAAACTTTCTCTTCCTGAGTTAAATGAGAACCATGGGGTTCTGTGGTTTATAAGGTCACATATTTGAACTGAAACCTTAGAGGGAGAAAATAAAACGTAGATGTTTAGAAAGGATAATTTCATTTGTCTTTGGCAAATACTGCATTGTGTAACTAATTAAAATAGTTCATAGATGTCGCATTTCAATAAAAGCAAATGTATACAGTTTATGTATGTTTATGTGTATGCCTTTAAAATGAGAATTACCTTGACTTTTAAGTGTAACTTTTCTCTTTCATTGCTAAAATAAAGAAAAACTGAAGTCTGTTCTCTGTTCTGCAAGCATTCGTAGCTTGGGATATTTAAAGGGTGTTCTTGGGGTCCAGCTTCTTTTGCTGAAGAAATTTGAAATCAGACAAGAGTGTCAATTCAAGTGCCCAATTTCCAGCTTGCTTCCTTTTAGCCAATGAATTTTCTAGGCCGTACAACAATCCATTTTATACTACTTTGCATTTATGCAGAATTTTTTCTTTTAATCAAGTTTATGTTGGTATATTCATTTTGTGGGAGTGGGTACTCCTTGATGCTCTATTTTCTTCCTTTTTATTGTCCTGGTACTAACAGCACAGTTGAGTGTTTATTAAATGTCTGGTGGAGTGCATTGGAGTGATTATAAACTTTTGTTCCTTTCATAAGCACATAATTTATTTATAAGCTATGGTCTTTATAGTTTGGCTCTCACTTTATAATATGCACCCATTTTTAGTATATATATACTAAAATATATAATATAAAAATATATATACATATATAAAATATATATATATTATACTTTTACCCAGGCCTTCTCCATACCTAGTCAAACTCTTCCCATAATAAATTAAACTATTTTATCTTTATTACATTGAAGAGATGAAAAAATGATTAAAGAAGAAAGATAGTCAAGTCATGAAAACATAATATTAACACATATTATCTGACATTCCCTTAGTTGGCCCTTCTTTGTAAAACAAATCCTGGCCTAGAAAAGGTACCTAAAATTTATTTAAATAAAGAATGCAGAAAAATATTTGGAAATATGCACACCAAATTCTTATTACAGTGATTATGTCTGAGGAGTAGACGTGGAAGCAGACAACGGGAAAATTCTTTCTCTTGTTCCAATATTCATAACCTACTTTTGGAATGATAAAAGGCATTAAAATGTGTCATGAGCCAATATTTTCATAAGTATAAATTCTAAGAATTTTATGAATACTGAAAACTTTAAACAATTGATGAAAGAAACTGGAGCAGACACAAATAAATGTAAAGATATCATGTATTCATATATTAGAATAATTAATATTATTAAAATGTCCGTACCATCCAAAGTGACCTATAGGTTCAATGCAATCTTTATCAAAATTTCAATGTAATTTTTTTATAGAAATAGAAAATACACTAAAATTTACATGAAACCACGAAAGAGTCCAAATAGTCAAGGCAATCATGTGCAAAAAGAACAAAACTGGTGACATCACACTACCTGATTTCAAACTACAAAGTGATGGTAATTAAAATAGGATACTGGTGTATAAATCGATTCATCAACAAATGGAACAGTACAGAAAGCCTAGGAATGAACCCACAGATGTATTAAGCTGATTTTCAACAAAGGTATGAAGAATACACAATAGGAAAAGGATAGTCTATTCAACAAGTGGTGTTGGGAAAACTGGATATTCACATTCAGAAGAATGAAATTGAATGTTTATCTCATACCATACACAAAAATTGGGTCAAATGTAGATTAAAGATCTAAACATAAGACTTGAAACTGTAAAACTTCTAGAAGAAAACATAGGGAAAAAGCTATAATCCATTGGTCTGGGTAATGACTTTTTAGATTTGACCCCAAGAGCTCAGGCAACAAAACTATAAATAGACAAACAGAATTACATCCAACTGAAAAGCTTCTGCAAAACAAAGGGAAGAACAGAGTGAAGAGACAACCTATAGATTGGGAAAAAATATTTGCAAGCAATACATCTGATAAGGGGTTGATATCCAAAATATATAAGTAATTCAACTCTACAGAAAGAAAATAAATAATCTGATTAAAAGTTAGATTAGGGATCTGAATAGTCATTTCTTAAAAGAAGACATACACGTGGTCAATACGTATGTTTAAAAAATGCTCAACGTCACTAATCAACAGGGAAGTGCAAATCAAAGCCATAATGAGATATTACTTCCCATTTATCCAAATGGCTATTTTCGAAAAGATGAAAGATAAAAAGTGCTGGTAAGGATGTGGAGAAAAGAGAATGCTTGTATACTCTTAGTGGGAATGTAAATTAGTACAGCTATTATGGAAAGCTCTATGGAGGTTCCTCAAAAAACCAAAAATAGGATTACCATATTATTCACAATTCTACTTCTAAGTTAAAGATTTGAAGTCAGTATGTGGAGGAGATATCTGAGCTCCCATGTTCATTGCAGCACTATTCACAACAGCTAAGTTCTGGAATCAACCTAGGCAGCCATCACAGATGAATGGATGAAGAAAATGTGGTATATATACACAATAGGATACTATCCAGCCTTAATAAAAGAAAGGAATTTTGTTAGTTGCAACAACATGGATAAACCTGGAGAATATCATGCTAAATGAAATAAGCCAGACACAAAAAGATAAATATTGCATGATCTCACTTATACCTGAAATCTAAATAAATCAATTTTAGAGAAGCAGAGAGTACAACAGTGGTAACCAGAGGCTGGAGAGGAGGGTAACGGGGGAGAAGATGGTCCAGGGATACAAAGACTCAAATCGGAGAAATAAATTTGATTATTTTTGCACAGTGTGGTAAATACAGTAGATAATGTACATTATGAAATGTATAAGAGAGTAAATTTTGAATGTTCTCACCACAAAAAAGAATAAGTTTTTGAGGTGATGGATATGTTAATTAACTAGATTAAATCATTCTAATTATATTCATAAATTGTAACATCACATTATACCCCATAGAGATATAAAACTATAATTTGTCCATTTATAATTTAAAAAATAAAAATTGAATAAAAGAACTAAGGACTAAATAGAAAATATAGTCTACAGAAATTTTCTTTAAGGACCAATTTGTTGATCTAATTTTTTGCAATAAGAGAATCTTAACAAAGAAAACATTTAGGAAGCTTCCAATAATCTGTATTCCAGATGCATTAATATTCCATGCATCTCCATAATGTTTTAAGTTTGCTGTTTGACTCTGAGCATGTAACAAACTCTCTGAGCCTTAAAAATGATGAAATTTGCATGAGATTATTTCTAAGATCTGTTCGAATAATATTATTTCTAGATCTTTTTCTAAGATTTCTAAGCTGATTATTTATTCAGCTCTAATATTTTATGACCACAAAATTAGTGCATTAGAAACTGATTAAAAATTTAAAAGCAGTTAAAAGCATGAATTGTGGATAGATCAGCAAGTACACCCACACTGGGTTGAGGAAGTCGGAATTCACACAGAATGAGCTGTTTGAATACAAAAAAATAACACTAATTATTAAAATATATTAAAGTATCATAACTGTGTTGAATATTTACTATATGCCAGGAAATACTATACATTTATTATCCCATTTAATCCTCATATCAAGTGTATAAAGTAGGGATAATTATTATCCTCTTTAACAGATGAGAAAATTGTTGTAGGGAGAAATTTATCTTCTCAGTAAATTTACACAGCTAGTAAGTGGTAGGTCAGACTTTGAACTCAGGTGACCAGATTCCAGAACACATACTCTTAATTACTAGTTTATTCCCAGATTGTGATTAGTTGGCCAGAAATACCCTTTTTGTCTTCAGTACTGGTGGTTGAAAATTTCCCTAAGATGATTTCACTTTTGTGCCTCAATTTTTTGAGTATAACTCAATTTTGCCTCTACTGAATAATTTTTCATGTGTAAAGTTCAAGTCTAGACATCTTTTCTTTTCTAGAAGATTACATATGTAGAAGATTAAGTTGACTTTTTACTTCCATCAGCAGCTATCTTGGCAATTGGATTTTAAAATAAATTTCCTAATACTTTTCCCCTAAAAGTAGAGTTCTTACGAAAAAAATATTTGAGGATGGTCCTATTTAGATAGGTTCTTGCAAATGTGTTTTGAATTCAGTATTATGTGCCCTTGCTAAAAGGGAACTCAAATCACCATCAACAATATATAGTTCATAATCTGCTATGGTATGAACGTATTGAAATATGTATTTGTGTGAAACCCTGTCTCTACTAAAAAATAGAAAAAATTAGCCGGGGGTGGTGGCCAGCTCCTGTAGTCCCAGCTACTCGGGAGGCTGAGGCTGGAGAATGGCGTGAACCCGGGAGGCGGAGCTTGCAGTGAACTGAGATGGAGCCACTGCACTCCAGCCTGGGCGACAGAGCGACACTCCGTCTCAAAAAAAAAAAAAAAAAAAAAGAAATATATATTTGCTTTGGAAGTAGTGGAAAAAATTGGTCAACTGAATGCAACCCAATAAACATTAATTTTTTATTAAATTTCAGAGATCTGTAATCTGGAAACCTCTACAAAAAGAACTGGAGGAATGATATGGAATTTGGAAAATTAGGATAATTACAATTTTGAGGCTACATTCAACTCCTATTGAAATGTACTTTTTGGCATATTTCTGGGCTAGATTGCAATGATTTCTTTATTGATTTTAAGTTTACAGTCTAAGACATAAAAATTATGATTGGAAGTTAAGATATAATTGGAAAATTTTACCTTTAAAAATGGTGAAATATAAGTTTAAGGTTTTTTTCTTTTAAGAAAATAAATAGAGACAGGGGCCTTGCTATGTTGCCTGAGCTGGTCTCAAACTGTTGGCCTCCAATTATCATCCTGCCTTGGCCTACCAAAGTGTTAGAATTAAAGGTGTGAGATGCCATTCCAGGCCACATTTAAGCATTTGTGAATTAAATTTAAATTAAGTCTGAAAAACGGTAGGTAAAATTGGAATCCCAAAATTAGAAAAGTGCATGAGTTTCAGTGTAGATTAAAATCTTACTCAGATTAGTGAACATTGGAATCTTACACATTCTATGTAGTCACATGCAATAAAAATTGAAAAAGAATCTACTGTATAAATGAGTCTACGGATCATTGAAAAAGCAAAAGAAAAAAAAAGAAGTTGCTGTGCTTGTACTTAAAATGGTTCATGGAAGTCTTAAGACTATCTTTGTTCTTCTAGTGCTTCTCATTTTTGAAAAGACTGCCAGTTACATTTGTCACTGGTGCTCATTATTGTAGTATGTTTTTGTGATATGTTTATACAGCTGTATAAAAGCACTGTAGAAGAAATCAAAGACTCATATTGAAGGGAAACACCTTAAGTATCACATTAACTGCTTAATTGGTTAATAAATGCAACAGATGCAAGTAATGATTAAATGGCATCTGAATCAAGAATGCTGTTGTTAATAATTAAATTAGCCACATTTGTCATCCTGACCACTAATGATTTAAAAGTCAGTTTGTGGTTCTCCAGAGCAGTTGCTGAGACAATGAATCCAGACTGGGTCTTTTTGTTTTTACTAGGCATTTGCTTTTTAAATATCATAGCATTTACAGCAGGGAGTGCTTCCTGGTGTAATATATGGAGAAAATAATAGATGATTACAGGATTAACGGCTAGAAATAATTAAAATGACACTACTAAGCTCTGCCTTTTCAGGGAGAGAACTCCAATTAAGCCACATTTCCTTTCCATTATCACTCTACTGCCAATTAAAGTCTGATGTATTTTGTCAGTTTTATACAGATGAAGCTTTTAGTCTTTAATATACTCAAGAATTTACATTTTGGCAGGATTATAAAGGGCTCTGTCATTTAACTTTTATATCCCTATAAAAGACTCCACTCAGATCTTCCTTTTCCAAGTTTGCAACTTCTCTCATTGTCACCAAAGATATCAAAAAATGCCTTTTATTGTCATAGCAATATGATGCTTGTTAACATTTAGCATTTACATTTTCTCAGAATGCAATTATGTAACAAAGGAAAATTCAGAATCATTAAAGAGACAGTACATAGCATACCCATAAGATTCTAATTTATGTAACCTTTTAGGCATCACAGTTTTGTATGGAACAAGAATAAGGCAGTCCTTTTAGGCTACAGTCTTTGAGGCAATGGAAACCTGGAAGGATAGATATATCGTTAGTGGATGAGATAATTGTTTAATGATCATCTGCAATAATGGTAGAACAGCTTTTGAGGGTATATAGATAGTAGGAAAAATATGAAGAGTGATCTCTTTTAGAATTATACATAGATTTAACCTACTTAAATGTAGAAAATTGATAGTAGAGAGGTAGCATGTTGTATTGGAAAGAGGTGAGTTCTGGTACAAAGCAGTCCTGAGTTTGAATCTCAGTTCTATATCTCAGTCAATTGGAGTATTAGTCAATTATTTATTCTCTACAAGTATCAGCTTCTTCCTCTTTTATGTGAGGGTGATAATACGTAGTTAGGATTTCTTTTCAAGAGTTAGAGACAATGCTTGGAAAGCTCCAATCATTGTGTGGAATAAATATTCAGATATTTGGTGAGTGCAAATTGTTATTGTTGGGGTTATGGTTGTCATTCTGTGGTTTTATTACCTGAGTTATTCCCGGTCTCAGATGCCCCTATTGTTCCCACCCTTGTTCCTACAGAAGCGAGCCATATGGGTTCTCATAAAGACATTTGTATTGGCTTTCATATCAAAATGTTAAACTACTCATTAAGAAAGCTTTTTGAAAAAAGATAAACATTATAAAACCAGATAAATGGTTATTTACATCACTATTGTCCTTTTTCTTTGATTTCTTCCTCTCCCTTAGTCTTCGATGTAGATAATGAAAAACTTTGAAAGACGAAATAGAGC
Source organism: Mandrillus leucophaeus (assembly GCF_000951045.1). NCBI lineage: Eukaryota > Metazoa > Chordata > Mammalia > Primates > Cercopithecidae > Mandrillus > Mandrillus leucophaeus. The sequence goes on along the minus strand of NW_012101266.1, from coordinate 1,601,273 downwards.
ACATCAGTTCTATTATTCATTCAGTTTTAAAGAGATTGAGAGTGGAGGTGAAATCTATAAATATATTGCTTTAATATTTGAAAATGAATGATTTTATCCTTGTATTAATAAAATGGATACAAATCTTTGGAACTATATATGTCTGGTCTTTTTTGTTATTGTTACTATTGTTTTTCTTATTATTGTTCTGCAAATAAAACCTTAGTACTTAAAAGTCAGTGGCAGAATATTGTATTTAAGCACACCACACATACTGGATATTAGGTCATTGGTAAATGTTGTAAATGGTCCTGTTGCTACGGAACATTCATTCATTAATTCCCAATTAGCACATAAACATTTTTATTAACTCCCTTATTTAAAGAGAAACTTTTTCTTGAACCCACAGTTTCCTCCAGCCCCTTCTATCTCTATATCTCTTTAGAACAAGGTTCATCAGAAAAGGTGATCAATAAATTAACTTCTCCACTTTTCCCTCTTATTGTTCTTTCCTATCTAATTATCTTTTAGCTGTACATCTCCACCGAAATGGCTCTTATAAACATCACCGATGGCCTCCATGTTGCCAAATTAAATGTTGTTTCTTAGTTTTCACCTTACTTGACCTATTACCTTCATTTGACTGTGATCACTCTCTCCTACTTAAAATGCTTTCTTCACATAGGCTTCAGGATATCACTGTCTCTATTTTCATTTTGCCAGTCATGCCTTTTCAATCCCCTTTATGGGTTTCTCTGCCTCTTCCTAAATAAGGGCTCAGTCCCTGGGCATCATCTCTTTTCTGTTTCTACTCCTTTTCTGGGTAATCTCTTCTAGGATTGCTGCTGGCTCTCCAATGAACATCCATCCTGAAAATCTCTTTGTTTACACAATTGCTTAATTGATGTCACTTAAATACTATTAGATATACCATTCTACATTCTATGCTTCTCCCATGCTTCCTCCTTCTTTTGCAGTGTTCATCATTTTAGAAATGGGAATTCCATCCTTCTAGTTACTCAGATCAGAAAACTTAGAGACAACTTTGATTTTTGTATCTCACACCTTACACCCTGTCAGTAAATTCTGTTCATCCTACCTTCAAAATATATGCAGAATCTGACTCTTCTTGCTATTTGGAGTCAGGTGTAAACCACCATCATCTCTTGCCCTGTGTATTGCAGTAAGCTAACTGGTCTCTCTGCTTCCACAGCTGCTGCTATGCTGTACTCTTAAACACAAGTCAGGTTAAGTGATTTCCCCATACCCTCCTTCTTCTGCCTTTATGGAGTGGAATATCTAAAGACCTTATAGTGCTTCCAGGGCCCCAGATGATCTGCAGCTCCCCTTGGCCCCCCATCTCTCTGACCTAATTTCCTCTCCCTTGCTTACTCTGCTCCAGTCTCACCAGCTTCCTTGCTATCCTTCAAATAAGCCAAGCAGCCAAGCACTTCACCACCTGAAGGCCATACCAATATGCTCTTCCCATTGCCTGTAACTTCCTTTCCTCCAAACTCATCTTGCTTGCTGCTTCATTCTTTCACATCTCTGTTCAAATGTCATCTTTTCTCTGAGGCTCTCCCTGACACCCTATAAGATAACATCACACCCCAACTGAACACATCCTTTTCCTCTTATTCTGATTTCCTTTTTGTCCAAGGAACTTATTACCATTTTATATACATTAATATTTATTCTTTAGTTTTCTGCCCACTCCGTTAATAAGTTCTTGGTGAGCTTAGGCTTTATCTGCATGAATATATCCTGGTGCCTAGAACAGAGTCTGGTAAGTAGTAGGCCTTCAAATGTTTCTTGCATGAATAAATGATTAAATAAAATGTAGATAGCTATAATCACTTAAAGACAGGACATTATCCAAATTTAGGGGCTCTGGAAAGATTTTCTTTTAAGTGACTTCTAAGCTGAGACCTGAAATATGAGTAGGTGTTAACCAGCTGAGATGAAGGAAAAAAGTGCTTCAGATGGAGGAAAATGACTATGTTAGAGAGAATGGCATGTTTGAGGAGTTAAAGTAGTTGACTGCAACCGGTGTGTAATTTGTATTTGGGACAGGGTGTGTGGGTGGGAAGTGGCAGTGGATATGACATAAGTACAGAGTGACTTGCCAAAAAGGCTTTATATACCATGCTAATAACTTAGGAATTTTATCTGAGGAAAATAGCTGCCCCTCAAGGGTTTCAAGGAGAGAAGTGACATACATTTTAGAAAGATCACACCAGCTGCCACACATAAAATTGATATGAGAGAGGGAAGGGAAGGAGGGAGGACTAGTTAAGGAGACAATTATAGAAATCTAGGTGGCTGCCTAAACTGGGAAGTAGCTGTGGAGTTGGAGAGTAGTGGGTGAAGTTCGAAATATTTGGGAACTGGTAACTGGTTGGATGGGGGATAAAGAAAATGGAGGGATCCAGAATGTTTTATAATAACTAAATGGCATATTTATATTTAAGGACATAAAATTGTAGAATTCCCAACCTATCTTTGCATGTCTGAATTTCCTGAGATAACTGTAAAATATGTTCTTGCATTAGCCTTGGCATGTTTTCCTCATAGAAATTTTTAAAATTATGAAGGACTATTTCATTATAAAGCATTGATGGATTATGATTTATTTAGAATAAAACAAATCAAAATTTACTAGGCCCTTGATTTGTGCAAAGTGTGGTGTTATTAAACTATGAAGATCATAAAATCTTATGTTTTTTCTTAGTTTTTGGTTTTTAAGGTATAATTGACAAAAATTATAAATATACTGTCTATAATGTGATATTTTTATATATGTATACATTATTAAATGATTAACTCAAGCTAATTAACATATCATCACCTCACATATTTATCTTTTTTTGTGATAAGAACATTTAAGATCTAATCTCTTAGCAATTCTCAGGCATGCAATACAGTATTATTAATGACAGTTACCATGCTATACAATAGATCTTAAGAATTTATTCATTCTAACTGAAACTAAGTCTTTGTTAAATTTAAATTACATCTCTTTATTCCCCTGCCCTCATCCCCCTCAGCCCCTTGCAATTACAGTTCTACTCTCTGCTTCTATGAGTGGACTTTTTTAAACTGCTCACATAGGTGAGATCCTGTGACATTTATCTTTGTGTGCTTGGCTTATTTCACTCAGCAAATTGTCCTCCAGGTTGATCTATGTCACAAATGACAGGATGTTCTTCTTCTTCTTCTTCTTTTTTTTTTTTCTGAGATGGAGTCTCGCTCTGTTGCCCAGGCTGGAGTGCAGTGGCGCGATCTCGGCTCACTGCAAGCTCCGCCTCCCGGGTTCACGCCATTCTCAGGCCTCAGCCTCCCGTGTAGCTGGGCCTATGGGCGCCCGCCACCACGCCCGGCTAATTTTTTTGTATTTTTAGTAGAGACGAGGTTTCACCGTGTTAGGCAGGATGGTCTCGATCTCCTGACCTTGTGATCCGCCTGCCTCAGCCTCCCAAAGTGGTGAGATTACAGGCGTGAGCCGCTGCGCCCGACCGATGTTCTTCTTTTTTAAGACTGAATAGTGTTCTGTTGTGTGTGTGGACATGTGTGTGTATGTATCCACAGTTCTTTATCCGTTCATCTGTTGATGAAATCATTAATGAATTTAAATGATAAAATACTTGTACCTTGGATCACTCTTTTCTTAAATATTTTAGAATTCCAGAATATAAAATGGATCTAGTAAGTGCTATCATCTTCCTGATTTGGCTAAGAGTGTGTTTCTGGAATTTGAAAAAAACCCCAACAACCCCAGTGTTACTTTAGTAATGGCAGGTGCCATTTATTGAGCTCTATGTGTTAAGCATTGTGCTAAGCACTTCACATTAATATTATTCATTTAACGTTTATTACAATTCCACCAGGGGAAAAACTATTGCTATCCTATTTTTGTGAGTGAAGAACTGAGGCTCCGAAAGGGTAGGTAACTTGCCTAATATTACACAGTAAACAAATGGTAGATTCACAGCAGAATTTTCAGTTTTCTGTTTCTCCAAAGCCTGCGCTCTTCCGTTGAGCCTATTGCCTTTCTGTCTGTGTGATTTCCAGGCTTTTTCAGAAAGCTTGAAAATATGAATTTGCTGACTGCTCTTAAGAAAAGTTTGGAACTTTGCACACATCCATCAGATTTTATAATAAGTGTCCTCTTATTGTTTCTAATTATAACTCATCTCACAATTGTGCTCAATAATATATTTGCATTGAATTTTGTGCCCTTCACAGATTTATGAGTTCATATCAGCTTCCTCAATTGCTGCATAGTTAAGCAATACTAATTTTATTCCTTTAATTTGACAAATGCATAATGTGGAAATCAGCAATGGATCCTTAATTTACAATATTCCCTGTGTTCATTCTGTTAAATCTCCAACTCTTACACTTTCATTGCATTTAATATGCATGATAAAAGTGTCTCTTTGGCTAGTTCATTACATATGCTCTCTGATTGCAGTTAGAGCCTTTGGAATTGCTATTAGGCACAGTGGAAATAATTAAGAGCTTCGGTCCATGCTGATTTTAGAACAAATAAGTGCAGTCAGTTGAGTTCTCAAATAACTTCATTACTGTAAATCAGTGTAGTAATATATACTCTCTAGCAATGGAGTGAGTGGATAACAACTGTCCACTCAGCACTCCCTGGGAAAGAATAAATTAATGTCTTTTACAGTTCAAAGCTGATAAACATAAACTTTTGATGTGTCTAAAATTTTAAAAAGAAATATAGTAGTGTTATTGGAAAACATTAAAGGAAATTGTTAAAATTCATTTTTGATCATTCAAAGTTGCTAGATAGTATTGATAATATTGGTGAACTGTAAGTGACAAATAGCTTCTATAATCATAAAAATACCTTGAGGTGTTTTATGTTCATTGATTTAAAACATTTCTTTTGAAAAACCAGGCATATAACAAATTTAGACAAAGGAAACTGCAAGCATTTTACCAAATAAACAAAATTTTAAGAATAGATTGGGAGATATACTTGCATACATATGAGTGGTAAATGGACAATAGCAATAAAATACAAACTGTTCTTACAAAATGATAAAAAAGCATTAATGATACCACGGAAAATGGAAAATAAGTATAAAAACACAATTCATACAAAAGAAAATTGCCAGTAAATTTATACTCAGTCTCATTGTATTCAGGGAAATGAAAATTAAAGTAACAGTGAGCTCTCGTTTTCATCTCCATCAGTTTGGCAGATAGTAAAATTAGTGATAATTCTTTCTGCTGGTGTAAATGTTGGGGGAAGTGTACACTCATATAATTGTAGTAGAAACATGAATTGTTATAGACTTTAAATAAGCAGTTCAGCAGGGTCTGGAAAACTTAAATATATACCTAATCTTCAATCCAGCGATACAACTCTTGAGAATCTATCCTAAATAAGTTATCTCTCTACCATTTAAAGATGTGTCTAGTGCTATGTAGTTGGTGATAGCAACTAATTAAAAATGAAATTAATGGCAATTAAGGAGGAGGATGACTAAATAAATTGCAGTACATCAATTGCACAGAATGTTATGCATCCATTAGAAGGAGTGGGTTGGAGTTTTACTTGTTGACTAGGATAAACTTTTACCATGCATTGTTACGTGGGAAGTGCAAGTTGCAGAAAAGTAAGCAATGTCAAAAAGCCCTTTGATTTGATTATATATGCTTGCAAAATATGAAAATAAACACATAGAATTATTAGCATTAGTTATCAATGTGTGTTGGTCAGACAAAGAAAAGAAGGGAGAGGCCAAAAATAAAACTACAAGACATAGAAAGTTCAAAAATAAAGAAGTACATTATATACAATTCAACGTATGAAAATGCAAAAGTATAACCATACATGTATAAATGTGTATATACATGTGGAAAGGGGAGAGAGTTTTAAAATGATTGTCACTATTATGGACTGAATTGTATACCCCCAAAATTCATACAATGAAGCCCTAATCCTTGATGTGACTGTAGTTGAAAATAGAATATTTGAAAAGGTTACTAAGGTGAAATAAGGTCACAGGGTAGGGCCTGAATCCAGTATGACTGGTAAGAAGAGAGACACCAGGAATATGTGTGTATAGGGAAAAGACCATGTGATGATACAGAGAGAAGGTGGCCATGGAAGTCAAGGAGAAAGGCCTCAGGAGGAGCCAAACCTCTGGACCCCTTGATCTTAGACTTCCAGCCTCCAGAACTGTGAGAAATAAATTGATGTTGGTTAAGCCACTTGATTTGCAGTATTTTGTTATGGCAGTCCTAGCAAACTAATATTGTTATCAAAATAATGTGAGTCACCTCAGCATTTTAGGTGACTTGGTACTTTTTTCCTTAGTGTGCATGCTATATGATCTCTTTTTCCACAAGAATAAATTACTTAGAGTCATTATTGTAAAGATTTTTTAAGTGATATAAAAAGAAAATGAATGGAAGATAATAGGCACTGGAAATGAAAGGTCATGTAAGTTTAGGACCAGGTTCATCACAATGGAAAACTAAAGTCATATATCTTATTGTAGCAGAGAGGAGCAGTGACACCCCAAGGAAACATATAAATAGGTATACAAGAGTGAGATAACAGGACAGCTGGTCAGAGAGAAGCAGAGATGAAGGCTCAATAACCCTGGAGGAAATAAAATAACTTGTTGACTCTTTGTGGATTGGCAATGTCTTATTGCTATTTTTAGATTTTCGTAAGATTTCTCATATATTTCCAAGACATTCCTTTTCTGATCCTTCTGATAACTTGAGTTGAATCCCTCTGCCTTGGATTCCAGTGTCTCCTAGAAAAGTATTCAAGACTTATCTATGTTCAGTGGCAGAGAAATCTGATTATTATTGCTCAAAAAGTTTGGTAGACTTGAGAACCTCGATTGTAGAGCATCGAAAGTTTTTCCAAACCAAAGCCTCTGAGTTCTCTGAAATCTTCATATTTGAAGATCTGTACCTTCACTCCAACATTGCCACTGTAGGAATCTACCATTGTCACCTTCTATTTGGCCTTGAGCTTGTGGTACAACTAAGGAGGTAGTGGCCATCTTAATTGAAAGATACACTAAAGTCAATTTTTATTTTAAAAAAGATTTAATTGAGAAAAGATTTCAGAGCTGATGTTTTCTGAATAATTTGCAAAATAACTACATTCAGCATATTCAGGATTTCTTTGATAGACTGCAATGAATCCATCAAAGCCTCAGTGGCTTGCTGTCACGGTTATCTAGTTTGTCTCTTAACATCTCTCCTGGTTCCTGCCTCTTCGTCACTAATATATCTTGCAGGCTCTGCTAATCTGAAGCAACTTCCTCAAGGTTCTTCCTGCCCAAGACTCTAAATGGCTCATAGTCCTTGGTGTCCCATAATGGGTTTGTCATTTTGTGTTTATCTTATCCATTAGTTCTCCCAACAACTGCTGATGAAATTGTGTCACACTTTGCTATTCCCTTCACATACCATTAACATTTTGCCTTTATGTATTTTCATGTGTTGTTTAATCCACAGAAGTCTCTTTCCCTCCTATCCTTTATATACAAAAATTATTCCCTGCTTTAGGGTCAGCTTCATGTCTTTTTCTTGCCCTGTAGCATTTTCTGATCACTCAATATCATATTTAAGCCACTCTCCCTTTGATGCTCTCAAGTACTCAGTGTTTATGAATACAGTTTAGTCAGATATTTGGCTGTGAAAATAATAGAATCCCAATAAGACTGTTGGCAGGGTGGGGGAAACACCTTTAAGTGTTGATAAAGGGTCCCCATGCAGACCTATAGTCACTATTCGTTGGTCTCAAAACCACAGCTTTTGACACATTTGAGTAGTCACACAAATATGCTACCAAAATCCTCCTATTCTGTGCTAGAAAGAAGGGAAATGATGATATTCTGACTGCAAACATCACTTTTATTAGATCCTTAAGATGGCTTTGTTATCATATTTTCTTTTTAACAAGACTGTGCCCTCAGGGACATATCATGAGTGCATACTACATTGGAGTCCCTAAATACTTAAAATGTCCCTCCTTATTTGACAGTCTTAGGGGTAAGATTCATGTAGAGTTAATTACCTCCCTTCCCTGAAACCCAGCTATTAAATATAAAATGTGAAAAACAGGGAGGGATTTCTATCCTAATAAAACAAGATAACTGAATCTTAGAGTTTGTGACAAAATTTCACCAGATACGAAACATGCCTCAAATTGAGGAGGAGACTGAAAACTGATTATAAGGCTTCAATTTTCTAGTACACATTTGTTTCTCTGAATATAACTGATAGTGTCCCGAAAGGAGGGGAAGGAAACTGGGAATATGTTAGACAGCTTTGAAGATATATGTGAAAACAAATGAACAAATATAAATGATACCATGTGTCTGGACTTGTTAACTGTAGGACTTTCCTATGAGCTATGGGGCCACCTACAGATTAGGCACAGGTACATGTAAGCCATATGTGACTGTGCATATGAGTTGCATATGTGCATAGAGCCTAAGCAATAACCAAGAGTACACACCTTAAATAGTTATTGACTCTTTAGTACAAACCATGTGTACTATGCATAAATAAGTTTAACAAAACCCCAGAAAACAATTTTGTTTTCTGTGTATTATAGGGTGTGTGTGTGCACACGTGTGTATAGTGCTGTTGAAGTAGGGAGGGATGAAGCAACTGGGGAGGCACGAGTTGAGGAATTGCTGACTGCCTCTTTAAAAAACATATCATAGAAGTCCATCACTGCTAAGGTGGTCTGGGGATCAGCATTATGAGTGTAGATTCTGGTCTCTCTACAAACAAGTAGTGAACCCATTTCTGAAATATGTTTTATTTGAGAAACGGTGTCTTTTGTGGTTCTGATATAAAGTGTGACTTCAGCTTACAGCTATGATGTTAAATTCCATGGAATTTTTCCCCAGGAGCTTCTTGAGGAAAGCATCTCCTTCAAGATTTTTTTTTGCTCAAGAGCCCAAAATGGTCCCTAGTTCCCCTTAATGGCAAATGCCCCTTAATAAGCTTATATGGGTGAAACCCCGTCTCTATTAAGAAATACAAAAAACTAGCCGGGCGAGGTGGCGGGCGCCTGTAGTCCCAGCTACTCGGGAGGCTGAGGCCGGAGAATGGCGTGAACCCGGGAGGCGGAGCTTGCAGTGAGCTGAGATCCGGCCACCGCACTCCAGCCTGGGCGATAGAGCGAGACTCCGTCTCAAAAAAAAAAAAAAAAAGCTTATATGATAGAAGCGGACAGACATGTACTTGTCAAGGCCCACTTTGAGGTACAAAATTTAGGCTGCTTCGAGGAACAGTTACTGAAGCTAATGGACATCTATGCGTTTGCTCAAGACCACATAGAAACTTTTTAGACTTAGCAGAACTCTTGCTTTTCTTTCAATTAAAATGAAATGTAGTTCAGCAGTCTTACTTGAAGATGTTTGTAGGAAATATATATTTGCATTATATTTTGCACATATACAGTACATGTATTTTAATACTGAACATATAAAACCTGTGCTAGCTGGCTGGGTGCGGTGGCTCACACCTGCAATCCCAGCACTTTGGGAGGCCGAGGGGGGCAGATCACAAGGTCAAGATCGAGACCATCCTGGCCAACATGGTGAAACCCTCTCTCTACTAAAAATACAAAAACTGACAGGGCATGGTGGCGCGTGCCTGTAATCCCAGCTACTCAGGAGGCTGAGGTGGGAGAATAGCTTGAACCTAGGAGGCAGAGGGTGCAGTGAGCTGAGATCGCGCCACTGCACACTAGCCAAACAATTTAAATTGCCTTGCCATTTCTTCTTTTTGAATTTCCTGCCACCTTCCTCAGACTTCTTTTTCTTCTTTTAATATATCAGTATACAGTCAGGCACAAGAACCATTGGCTTAGATATTCTAAGATAGTGATACCTTTCTGTTGGTTAGGTTGAAGAATAACTGAGATTGTTTTGTGTGAATATGGTGCTTACATATATCACCTTTTAACAAGATCCAAAAGAGTGTGTGAAGTGAATGACCAACTATGCATTTGTAAGATGGGATCTAAAGTCTGTGATTCCAAACGCTCTCATCACACTCACTCAGACTTTCAAGAAAAAGCTCCACTTACTTTTCAAACAACATAAAGCTTTCAGCAGTAAATGAAATAAAGCACGACAGATTTTTACTCAAAGATTGCAGATGCTGTGTGTATTTTTTTTAGGTGTTCTTTTTTATTTCAATTTGTAAAAGCTCAACAGTAACTTAAAATCATTTCTTTTGTAAATATCTTACCATATGGTGATTGGAAGAAGATAAGTTTGTCATAACTTAAATTTATTTATTTATTCATTCATTCAATGATATGTTTTAAGCACCATGTATCATCCAGGTTTAGGAACAAGTACTAGGGATAGAGTGATAAACATGACAGGCATATAGTTTATTGGTGTATAGAGCTACTGAACAAGATTATGAATGCAGTGAGCAATGAGTACTGTAAAGGTCCCATGGAAACATAGAGGAGTGGATTATGACCTGATCTGGATTTCCAGGAAGAGCTCCTTTGAGTAGTAGTTTGGTACTTGTATTAGTTTCTTATTGCTGCTGTGGCCAATTCCCACAAACTCAGTGTCTTAAAACAAAATAAATCTATTAATCTTATAGTTCTGGAGGTCAGAGTGTTCAAAATAGGGCTTAGGGGGCTAAAATCAAAGTATCAGCAGAGCCGCATTCATTTCTGAAGGCTCTAAGGAAGAGAATGCATTGTCTTGCCTTTCCTAGTGTCTAGAGAGCTCTTGTGACTCCTTGGCTCCTTTTCCCCTTCTCTTCAAAGACAGCAGTGGCTGCTTGAGTCTGTCTTACATTGCATCACTCTGACTCTGTCTCTTCTGCCTTTCTGTTTTACATTTACAGGACCCTGGTGATTACACTGGGCTTGCCTGTATAATCCAGGATAAACTCCTTATCTTAATGTCAGTTGATTAGTAACCTTAATTCCTTTTGCTGTGTAACATAACATATTCACAGCTTCTAGGGATTAGGAAGGACATGGACATCTTTCGGGTGGGGGTACCGTCATTATTATTATTATTATTATTATTATTATTATTATTGCCAAATACTTGAAGAATGAATAGGGGTTATCTGGACAAAAGAACATGAAGAGGATTTTGGCTTGAGAGAATAATGTGCATGAAGGTCCTGAAGTGAGAATGACCATGGCACACACGATGAGAACCCCTGTGGCAAAGTCTGACAGAAGAAGGAGGTACATTTTCAATGAGTTCTGCACACATCTTGCAATCTCAGTAATCTCCATTCAGCTCACAGTTTCTTAGTAGGTGCTCTCTGTCATACCTTGCAAAGTCTTTTCCTAAACATGAGCCACTAACTTTTTTGGTCAGTGATTCAAGGGGAAACCTATGCAGTTTCCTGGGGTGTTCCTTCTATGAATTTCTCTTTCCTTTCTGGTGAACAGCTCTTCAAATTTTAGTGACTTCAGAAGCTACAGGCATCAGGATAATCCGCAAAAGAGGTACATTCCCTAATATTTGGAACCTGTGAAAATATGACATTACATGGCAAAAGATAGTCTGCAAATATAATTAAGGTAACAGAGTTTACATAGGGAGATGATCTTGCATTGTACAGGTGTATCCAATCTAATCATACAAGCCCTTAAAAACATAGCACTTTCTCCACTTAGAATCAGAAAGATGTAACAGAAGGGGAAATCAGAGAGATTAGAATATGAGAAGTACTTGACATGCCCTTGCAAGTTTTGAAGATGGAAAGGCAATATGATAAGGAATGCATGTGGCCTTGAGATGAAAGAAGCTCCTAGCTGACAGCCAGCAAAGAAACAGAGACCTTAGCTCTTTAATCATAAGGAACTAAATTTTACCAAAAACCTGAATGGGTTTGGAGGTGGATTCTTCCTAGAGCCCACAGAAAGTAATGTTGCCCTGCCAACACTTTGGTTTTGGTCTTATGAGACCGTAAGTGGAGAATTGGCTGATTCATGCAGTACCCAGACTTCTGATTCACGGAAACTGTGATATAATCAATGTGTATTGTTTTAAGCCACTAAGTTTGTGTGCATTTGTTATAGCAGCGATAGAAAATTCATACAACACTCATAAATTCCGGTGTCTTTTCCCAGAAAGATTACTGCTTTGTTTAGGCTCCACTTCTCTGTGCCATGGTTTGTAAAGTGCCCCCAGGAAGAATGTGGCTTTTGCCTCATGTTTTTCTCTTCTCCCAAGGATTGTAGCTTCATATTACCATTGCCTAATGTCTGAATATAGATACTTCATATACTGTGTTCAATTTTATAGTTGTTTATAGCAGGATGGTGAGTCCAGTTTCACTGACTCCATCATGTCTGAAACTATGAATTCAAATAGATTTCTGATTCATGGTATGTTATTTGTTTTTGTTTGTTCTTTGTTTTGTCTCTGAGAGCTTTTAGAAACATGTCTTTTTTTTTGTTTTTTACCAGAAGTTTGAAATTTCATGATAACATGACTTAGTGTGGATCTTTTCCCATTTGTTGTGCTACACAAATGCCCATCAACTTAGAAACAAGTTTTTAAATTCTGGGCAATTTCTTTAAACTATTTCTTTGACAGTTTCCTTCTCTCTGTACACTCTTCTATTTTTCTTGAATATATGTTGCAGTTGGTCACTATTTTTCAAATCTTATAAATCCTTATGATTTTTTGTTTAGTTCTTCTATCAATTACAAAGAGATAGGTGTTAAAATATTTAACTTTATGGATTTCCCTATTTCTTCCTTTAGTTCTGGAAGATGTTTCTTTGAGTATTTTGAAGCTCGCTCATTAAGTTCATATACATTTAGAGACGTTACTATTAAGAATTAATATTTCCTATTGAGAAATTTCCCTCTTTATCTCTAGTAATACTCCTCATTTTGAAGCCTACTTTATCTAGACTCATGTGCTTTAGATGAATTTATTTACTAGTTTTTGTAGTGCAGGTTTGCTGATGATGAATTATCTTAGCCTTAGTTTATTTAAAAATGTCTTTATTTTACACTTCTTGAAAGATAGTGTTATGGGCTGACAGTTTTTGTTTCTTTTAGCACATTAAAGGTATTATTCCATTGTATTTGGCCCTTCATTGTTTTTTGATGAGAAGTCAGTCATCATTTATATCATCGAATCCCTAGTAGGGGGTGTGTGGGTTTTTTTTTTTTTTTTTTTTCTTGCTGTTTGTTTTCAAGGTTTCTCTTCTTTGTTTTCAGCATTTGATGATGATATGCCTAGGTATGTGTTTCTCTGTACTTTTCTTCTTGCTAAGCTTCTTCCATTCATGTGTTTATATTTTCTTCAAATTAGCTTTTCTGCCTCATTCTCTCTTTCATCTCCTTTTAGTATTTCCATTATGCATATACTAGACTTTAATATTGTTCCAGAGTTCACTGAAATTCTGTTTATTTCAATATTTTTATCTGTTTCCTTCAAATTGGATAATTTCAGCTGCTTTAACTTCAAATTTATTGATCTTTTCTACTGCCATACATAATCTTCTATTAAACTTCTCCAGCAAAATTTACATCCTTAATTACTATGCTTGTGATTTCTAGAATTTTTATTTTGTTTATTTTCATAATTTCCATTTCTCTGCTGAGATTTCTGATATGTTAACCTTTATTACTATACTTTTCCTGTAAGCCTTTGAACATATAGAACTGTTTTGATGTTTTAAAATTTTTTTCCTGGTAATGTCATTATCTATGTCATCTCATATTCCCTTCTTACTGATTTTTTTTCTTCACGATAGATCACACATTGATTTCCTAGGGTAAGTCTCCAGGAAAGCTGAAGTGTTTACCAAGCCCCTCTAAGTTGGGAAACTCCCAACCTGGTCTCCCTTGTGGTAAGTAACAGCTGGAACCTCTACTGAATTCTTTCAGCTGGCCAGTTGATGTTGTCCACCCAATCCTCTTTCAGTCTTCCATGTGGAGATGCAATCCTGGGAATTAGTCAATATTTGAATTTAGTTATATGTAGATTTAGTTCTCCGCTGTGCTTCCCTCCTTTCGAATGTTGTTCTCTTCAATTTTCAGTCTGGGATTCATCTTCTAGCACCTCAAGCTAAATTCTAACCTCTGCATCATGAGCGCTGCTGAATGTCTTTAGAATTAAAGCCATGTAATCATTCATCTCACTCAGGATGCTTCACTTTCTTCAAAGGTCAAATGCCTCTAGGATCTCTCAGCTTTTGGCTACTCTCTTTTTTATTTTTATTTATTTTTAAAAGAAATTTGGGAAAAGGATAGTAGAATACTAAATGCTGACTTTCACAATAACATTATTTTTAATTATGATGTGTGACACTAATGAGTGTCACTAATGTGACAGTCTTTTGTATATTAAGTTTAATTCCTACAACATTGTCGTTGCTTATTCTAAAAGTTTATTCATACATCCTTTGAGTTTCTCCATAGAAAAATATTATATGTGAATAACTATCATTTATTTCATCCTTTCTGTTTTTAAAATGTCTTTTAACAATCTTAATGATTCTAAATGTTTGATCTTAATGTATTGCTAAGAACAGTCACATAAAAGTAGTGATAGTGCATAAATCTTGTTTTTGATGTTAAAAGAAACAATTTAAATAGTTCAACATTGTGTTGCTGTAGGTTTTTATAGATATTATTTAAGCAAGCTGTGTTCTTTTTTATAGTAAGGAATGAATGTTAATTATATTTTGCTATCTGTAGAATTAGTTACTATTTTTCTACTTTTAATCTTGTAAACTGACAAATTACATTAATTGTTTGCTTAATGTTAAACCAATTTTGCATTCCTGAGAAAATCCCAATTAGTTCACAATATAGTATCTTTTTCATTCATTGCTAAATTAGGTTTGCTATTATATTTTTAGAAATTTTGCATCAGTGTTCCTGAGTGATCATTCTTTGTAATTTTTCTTTTTATGTTCTCTTTATTAAGCTTTGTTCTCAAGGTTATACTTGCTTCTTACAATGAGATGGAGACTGCTTGCTTTATTTATATACATTGTCATAGTGTGTATAAAACTGCCATTGTTTGGTTTTGGATTGCATTCACCAGTAAAATTGTCTGGGAAAATATTAAACCATTAGTTCATTATTTCTTAATGTTTATAGGATTTTTGTGGCTTCTATTTATCTTTTGATAAACTTGTTAATTTCATCTAAATTTTTATGTTTATGGACATAAAGTAATCATATCCTCTTATCTGCTTAACATCTGCTGCACTGATTTTTATGTACATTTTTCTTTTTTATTTATAATACTGTTCATTTGTGCCTTGTCTTTTTTTACTGTGGTAAGTTTTGGCAGAAGTTAATTAAATTTATTATATAGTTCAAAAGACTACTTATACATTTCTTATGTTTATCATTTCATTTCTTTTTTGGGAGGAGGGCTATTCTTTGTTAGTTGTGTGTTAATCTCTTAACTTAAATGCTTAATGTATAATTTTGAATGTCTCTTATTTCCTATTACAAGCATTTGAAATAATACATTTTAAAAAATCCATGATTGCTATATTTCATAAAATGTTTATGTACTATTTTCATTATAACTCACTTCTAAAATATTTTGAATTTTTAATTATGATTTTTCTATGACTTGTGCATTTTAAAAAGTGTTATCTTTGAATTTTTTTATTTTTAAATTGATTTTCTTATGAACAGAAAACAACAACAACAAATTGTCTTTATGATACAAATCTTCCCAATTTCTTGAGACTTGCTTCATGACTTAGTGGTCAGTTTTCATAATATTCTATGCATCCTTGAAAATAATGGATATTTTCCATTTGTTATATCCCATTACTTCAAATTTATATCAAGTTGTTTGTCCTCTAATTACTGATTTTGTATTGTTCTAGATCTATAAAAGCTAAAGAAAAATGTATGTGAAACTCTAAGAACATTGGGTGATTTTTCAATTCCTTTTTAAAAAGTATCTCTCAGTTTGTTTCATATATTTTGAAACTAATTTGGATGTATCTACGTTTAGAACTGGTAAATCTTCCTGACCTACATTTTCTTTACAAATGCTTTTTGAGTTAAAATCTATATCTTCTGATATTAATAATGGCACACGTGGTTGATTTTGAATAGCAATTTCCTAATATATATACTGTATTTTTCTTTATTTTTATGTTTAAATAGATGGCAATCATTAGATTTTTTTGGTTGTTATTTTTGCATATGTATATTTACTTCATATATGTATATGTATATTTACTCATATATTTACTTCAGTCAGGTAAACTTGTCTTTACTTACATTTATTATTATCACTCTTTTTTGGATTTGTTTCTATCATCTTATTTCATGCTTTCTATTTATTCTACCTTTACTAAATTTGCTTTTCTATTTTTCTTTTTGTCTTTTGTTTGTATGTGTGTGTTTGTTTTAAACTTTCAAACCTCTGTTCTTATAGAAGCTATATATTCAATGGACTTTTTATTTATAGTTAACCTAGACATTTTAATATCCATTCTTTGTGAAATTAGATAATTTAAGCCTAAAGCTGTTGGAACTTTAAACTATTGAGCCTTGAGAAAAATGTGACTATGTGGCCTGAGTCACATAGCGTAAGCTCCAGCTTCTGCTTCTACAATTACGGATTAATTCCCTTTCTTATTCTTGTACTGTGGATGATTAGGAAAGACTGAACTGTGCCACGGATAAGAGCCCCCTTGAGTCCATTACCCCTCCTTATGGAATGTTAAAGCAATCTTCCTTGGAATGTAGCAAACTGTAACTGATCAAATTGCTTAATGTATGTATTGGCCTTGTGTAGAAAATGTTGCAACCCTGTTAAGTTTCTCTCTCTTTGCTTATATAAGCGAAGCCTTAACTTCCCTCCTTAGGAGCACTGACTGCATTCGTTTGGAGTCTGTTATCCAGGTAGCCATTATCACATTTTATACTCTCATAAACTCTATAATTAATCATATTTTCTAATTCTCATTATTTAAGGATGACAATTTCTTTGAAAATCAAAAGTCAATTAACAATTTTATGTTCTTCTTGAATAATTTGAAGGTCTTAGAATCTGTTAACAGTCATAACACTTCTCCACTCTTATGTGACATTTATTTCTATCCCATTCATTTTTAACCCCACATAACAATATTGTTTACATTCAATGTTTGTTTAATCTTCATATTTCTCTTATTTTCATTTCAGTATTCCTTCATGCATTTCAGATGCCCATTTTGGATTACTTTCCTTCTGCTTGAGAATTTTTGAATTTCTTGGTTCTATTCATGCCAAACTTAAGTTTGTGTGTGTTTAAAAAATTCATATATTTTACCCTAATTGGAAGTTATTTTCTTTGTGAATACAAGTCTAGAATGACAGTTATTTTCTTTAAGGACATTGGAGAGACCATTTATTTGTCGTCTGGGTTTTATTCCTGTTATTGAGAAACCAACTTTCAGTCTTATTTTTATTCCTATGTAGGAAATTTGTCTTTTAAATTTTTCTTTAGTGTTCTTAAATTCTTCTTTGTCTTTGGTGCTCTTTGGTTTTTTGTTTTTTTTTTTTTTATTTTCCCCTACTATATTATCCAGAGCATGGATTTCTTTTTATTTATTGTGCTCTGGATTAACTGGGTTTATTGAATCAGCAGAATGATATCTGTCAACATACTCGAACATCTTCAGTAATATATTTTTTTAAATTGACCTTTTTTACTTTGTCTTTTCATCCTTTCTGGAGCTCTCATGTGAGAGTTCCTTTCTCATGTCTCTTAAATTCTTTTTTATATTTCGATTTCCTTATCTCTCTGTGCATTACATGCACACACATAGACATGTAATAGTGAATATCTCTAGTATTATATATCTCTAATATATAATCTATTATTTAATCAAGTGATGAATTTGTAAAATTTTGATCTTATAAAGTTTTTATAAGTTTCATTTACTCATTTTTATGACTTTTTATTTCTCATTCTGTCAGTTTGGCCTTTTATTATTTAATATTAATTTTATGATTTTTCATGTTTAAATATTTTATACTTCATATTTAAAAATATATCTTAAACTATTTCAGAGATATATTTTTAAGTAAAATTTATGACAGGCCATTGTTTTGGGTGAGCTTGTGCGCTAGGCTCCAACAGAGTAAAGCAAAATAGAATCACTAGTGCCATATAATCAAACTGAAGCCTTAAAAAAAATAAAAAGAAGAATCCCTAAACACACCAGCTTTTCCTTAAAACAGGATATTTACAGCAACTAATAAAAAAGGCCCCAGTTTACCTGAGCCAGCATGATATGGAAGTCCTCTCTGTTTGAAATTTATCAGGAAAGTATCTTTAAAGTGACCAATCTGCTTTTTATTCCTTGTTTCTGCTTTTTCAGCTCCTTTCTGCCTGTGAAGCCCACCTCCTCTGCTCTGCTCATCAGAGCACCTTTTCTAAATGCCTAAAATGGATGCTGCCTGACTTACGAACTCCTAATAAAAGCAATTAGATTTTAAAAATAAATTTGTTGAAAAGTTTTAAACACTATATTTCTACAAACTTTATTATTAAGTTACCATCTAATAGTTTTTGAGGAACAGGTGGTATTTGGTTAAATGGATATGTTATTTAGTGGAGATTTCTGAGATTTTGGTGCACCCATCACCCAAGCAATGTGTACTATACCCAGTGTGTAGTCTTTTATCCCTCACAGCCTCCCACCTCCCCCTCAAGTCCCCAGAGTCCATCAAGTCCCCAGAGTCCATTATAACATTCTCATGCCTTCGCATTCTCATAGCTTAGCTCTCTCTTATAAGTGAGAACACATGATGTTTGGTTTTCCATTCCTGAGTTACTTAACTTAGAATAATGGTCTCAAACTCCATCCATGTTGCTGTGAATGCCATTATTTCATTCCTTTTTATGGCTGAATAGTATTCCATGGTATATATACTCACCACATTTTCTTTATCCACTCGTTGGTTCATGGGCATTTTGGCTAGCTCCATATTTTTGAAGTTGCAAATTGTGTTGCTATAAACATGTGTTGGAAGTGTCTTTTTCATATAATGACTTCTTTTCCTCTGGATAGATATCCAGTAGTGAGATTGCTGGGTCAAATGTTAGTTCTACTTTTAGCTCTTTAAGGAATCTCCATACTGTTTTCCATAGTGGTTGTACTAGTTTACATTCTCACCAACAGTGTTAAAGTGTTCCTTTTTCACTGCATCCATGCCAACATCTATTGTTTTTTTGATTTTTTAATTATGCCATTCTTGCAGGAGAAACGTGGTATTGCATTGTGGTTTTAACTTACTTTGCCCTGGTAATTAGTGATGTTGAGTATTTTTTCATGTGTTTGTTGGCCATTTGTGTATCTTCTTTTGAGAATTGTCTATTTATGTCCTTCACCCACTTTTTGATGGGATTGTTGGTTTTTCTGTTGCTAATTTGTTTGAGTTCCTTGTAGATTTTGGATATTCGTCCTTTATTGGATGCATAGTTTGTGAAAATTTTCTTCCACTCTATGGGTTGTCTGCTAACTCTGCTGATTATCTCTTGCTGTGCAATAGCTTTTTAATTTAATTAAGTCTCATCTATTTATCTTTTTTGTTGTTGCATTTGCTTTTGGGTTCTTCGTCATGAACTCTTTGCCTAAGGTAACGTCTAGAAGAGAGTTTCTCATGTTATCTTGTAGAATTTTTATGGTTTCAGGTCTTAGATTTAAGTCTTTGATCCATCTTGAGTTGATTTTTGTAGAAGATGAGAGACGAGGATCCAGTTTCATTCTTCTACATGAAGCTTGCCAGTTATCTCAGCATCATTTGTTGAATAGGGTGTCCTTTCCCCACTTTATGTTTTTGTTTGCTTTGTCAAAGGTCAGTTGGCTGTAAGTTTTTATCTTTATTTCTGGGTTCTCTATTATGTTCCATTGGTCTATGTGCCTATGTTTATATCCATACTATACTGTTTTGGTGACTATAGCCTTGTAGTATAGTTTGAAGTCAGGTATGTTATGCCTCCAGGTTTGTTCTTTTAGCTTAGTCTTTTTTTGGCTATGTAGATTCTTTTTTCGTCCTTTATGAACTTTAGGATTGTTTTTTCTAGTTCTGTGAAGAATGATGATGATATTTTGATAAGAAATTCATTGAACTTATAAAAGGCTTTTGGCAGTATGGTCATTTTTACAATGTTGATTCTGCGCATCCATGAGCATGGGATGTGTTTCTCATTTGTTTATATCATTTATGATTTATTTCAGCAATGTTTTGTTGTATTCATTGTAGAGGTCTTACACTTCCTTGGTTAGGTATAATCCTAAGTATTTTATTTTAATTTTCAGCTATTGTAAAAGGAGTTGAGTTCTTGATTTGATTTCCAGCTTGCTTGCTGTTGGTGTATAGCAATGCTAGATTTGTGTATATTAATTTTGTATCCTGAAACTCTACTGAATTCATTTACCAGATCTAGGAGCTTTAAAGATGAGTCTTTAGGGTTTTCTGGGTATACAATCATATCATCAACAAACACTGACAGTTTGACTTTCTCTTTACCAATCTGGATGTCCTTCATTTCTTTCTCTTGTCTGATTATTCTGGCTAGAACTTCCAGTACTATGTTGAATAGAAGTGGTAAAAGTGGGCATCCTTGTCTTGTTTTGTTTCTCAGGGAGAATGCTTTCAACTTTTCCCTTTTCAGTATACTTACTGTTGGCTATGGGTTTGTCATAGATGGCTTTTATTACCTTAAGGTATGTCCCTTCTATGCCAGTTTTGCTAAGGGTTTTATTCATAAAGGGATGCTGGATTTTGTGAAATGCTTTTTCTGCATCTATTGAGATGATAATATGATTTTTGTTTTTACTTCTGTTTATGTAGTGTATCACACTTATTGACTTGCATATGTTAAACCAACCCTGCATCTCTTGTATAAAACTGACTTGATCATGAAGTATTGTCTTTTTGATATGCTGTTGGGTTCAGTTAGCTAGTATTTTGTTGAGGATTTTTGCATCTATGATCATCAGGGATATTGGTCTGTAGTTTTCTTTTCTTTGCTTCCTTCTTTCCTGGTTTTAGTATTAGGGTGATGCTGGCTTCATAGAATGATTTGGAGAGGGTTTCTTCTTTTTCTATTTTTTGGAATAGTTTAAGTGGGATTGGTACTAATTCTTCTTTGAATGTCTGATAGAATTCAGCTGTGAATCCATCTTTTGGCAATTTTTAAATTACTGTTTCAATCTCACTACTTGTTATTGGTCTGTTTAGAGTTTCTGTTTCTTCCTGGTTTAGTTGAAGAGGGTTGTATATTTCTAGAAATTTATCCATCTCCTCTAGATTTTCTAGTTTCTGCACGTAAAGGTATCCATAGTAGCCTTGAATGATCTTTTGTCTTTCTGTGGTATTGGTTGTAATATCTCCTATTTAGTTTCTAATTGAGCCTATTTCAATCTTCTCTCTTTTCTTTGTTAATCTCTATAAAGTTTTATTGATTTTGTTTACCTTTTCAAAGAACCAGCTTTTTGTTTCATTTATCTTTTGTATTTTTTTGTTTGAATTTCATTATTTCTTTTCTGATCTTTGTTATTTCTTTTCTTCTGCTGGGTTTGGTTTGTTCTTGTTTCTATAGTTCCTGGAGATATGAGCTTAGATTGTCTATTTGTGCTCCTTCAGACTTTTTGATGAAGGCATTTAATGCTGTGAACTTTCCTCTTAGTACTTCTTTTGCTGTATCCCAGAAGTTTTGATAGGTATTGTCACTATTATCATTCAGCTCAAAGAATTTTTAATTTCCATTTTGATTTCATTGTTGACCCAGACATCATTCAGGAGAAGGTTATTTAATTTTCATGTATTTGTATAATTTTGAGGGTTCCTTCTGGAGTTAATTTCCAATTTTATTTCACTGTGGTTTGTGAGAGTATTTGATATAATTTTAATTTTCTTAAATTTATAGAGACTTGTTTTGTAGCCTATTATATGGTCTATCTTGGAAAATGTTTCCTGTGTTGGTGAAAATAACGTATATTCTGCAGTTGTTGGGTAGAATTTTCTTGTGAATAAATGTTAAGTCCATTTTTCCTAGAGTATAGTTTAAGTCCGTTGTCTTTTTGTTGACTTTCTGTCTTGATGACCTGTCTAGTGCTGTTAGTGGAGTACCAAAGTCTCCCACTATTATTGTGTTGGCATCTATCTCATTTCTTATTTCTAGTAGTAATTATTTTACAAATATGGGAACTCCAGTGTTAGGTGCATATATATTTAGGATTGTAGTATTTTCCTGTTGTACTAATGCTTTTATCATTGTATAATGTCTGTCTTTGTCTTTTTTAACTGTTGTTGCCTTAAAGTCTGTTTTGTCTGATATGAGAATAGCTAGTCCTGCTTCCTTTTGGTTTCTATTTGCATGGAATATCTTTTTTTCTACCCCTTTACCTTAAGTTTGTGTGAGTCCTTATGTGTTAGGTGAGTCTCTTGAAGACAGCAGATACTTGGTTGCTGGAGTTTTATCTATTCTGCCGTTCTGTATCTTTTAATAAGTGGAGCATTTAGGCCATTTATATTCAATATTAGTTTTGAGATGTGAGATACAATTCCATTCTTCATGCTAGTTGTTGCCTGAATACCTTGTTTTTTATTTTTCCGTTTTGTTATTGTTTTACAGATCCTGTGAGATTTATGCTTTAAGGAGGTTCTATTTTGGTGTATTTCAAGGTTTTGATTTAAGATTTATAACTTCTTTTATCATTTCTTATAGTGCTGGCTTGGTAGTTGCAAATTTTTTCAGGATTTGTTTTTCTGAAAAAGACTTCATCTCTCCTTCATTTATAAAGCTTAGTATGGCTGGATACAAAATTCTTGGCTGATAATTATTTTACTTAATGAGACTAAACATAGGACCCCATTCCTATCTGGTTTGCACCATTGCTGTGGAGAAATCTACTGTCAATCTGATAGGTTTTTCTTATAAGTTACTTGATACTTTTGCCTCACAGCTCTTAAGATTCTTTCCTTTGTCTTGACTTTAGATCACCTAAGTATGGCTATGTGCCTAAGTGATGATCTTTTGGGGATTAATTTCCTGGGTGCCTGGCTTAGTTTACCTAACATAATGACCTCCAGTTCCATCCAGATTGTTACAAATGACAGGACCTCATTTTTTTTTTAAAGGCTGAATAGTATTCCATTGTGTATAAGTACCACATTTTCTTTATTCATTCATCTGTTGACAGACACTTGAGTTGCTTTTAACTTTTGGCTATTGTGAATAGTGTTGTGATAAACACTGGAGTGCAGTCTTTGAGCTTCTTAAATTTGGATGTCTGTATCTCTAGCAAGACCAAGGAAGTTTTCCCCAATTATTCCCTCAAATAAGTTTTCCAAACTTTTAGATTTTTCTTCTTCTTCAAAAATACCAATTATTCTTGTGTTTGGTTATTTAACATAATCTCAAATTTCTTGGAGGCTTTGTTCATTTTTTTAAAAAATTATTTTTTATTTGTCTTTGTTGGATTGGGTTAATTTGAAAGCCTCATCTTCAAGCTCTGAAGTTCTGTCTTCTACTTGTTTGATTCTATCATTGGGATCTTCTAGTGTATTTTGCATTTCTCTAAGTGTGTCTTTCATTTCCAGAAGTTGTGATTGTCTTTTCTTTATGATATCTATTTCTCTGGAGACTTCTTCACCTATATCCTGTATTTTTAAAAAAATTTCTTTAAGTCAGTTTTTAGCTTTCTCTGGCACTTCCTTGAGTAGCTTACTAATCAACCTTCTGAATTTTTTACCTGACCGTTCAGGGATTTCTTCTTGGTATGGATCCATTGCTGAAGAGCTAGTGATCTTTTGAAGGTGTTATAGAACCTTGTTTTGTCATATTACCAGAATTACTTTTCTAGTTCCTTCTCATTTGGGTAGACTGTTTCAGTGGAAAGATCTGGAACTCAAGGACTGTTGTTCAGATTCTTTTGTCCCACGGGGTAATCCTTTGATATGGTGCTCTCCCTTTTCTCCTATGGATGGGGCTTCCTGAGAGCTAGACTGCAGTGATTGTTATTGCCCTTCTGGGTCTAGCCACCCAGCAGGGTTACTGGGCTGTGGGCTGATGCTGTGAAATGTCTGCAAAGAGTCCTGTGATGTGATCCATTTTCAAGTCTCTAAGCCATGGATACCAGCACCTGCTTTGGTGGAGGTGGCAGGGGAGTGCAGTGGACTCTGTGGGAGTCCTTGGTTGTAGTTTAGTTTAGTGCACTGGTTTTCTCAAATGCTGGTTATATGAGCAGTAAAATTGTCACATGAACAAACTCAGAACCTCTGGTTAGTCAAGATGTTGCAGGCAGTGGAGTTAGCCATTGTTTTCTCCTTCTTTGGAGTAGGTTCGTTTGGTTATAAGTTGCTATAATGGCTTGAGTTTGTTGGCCTCCAGACAGGAGGTGGCACTTTCAAGAAAGCACCAGTGGCAGTAGTAGAAAGGGGATATAATATTGCCCTATGTTGGCCAGAATAAGTACTTGAGTTTCTCAGGTGATGGGTAGGGGCATAGAACTCCCAAGAGTTTATGTGTTTTGTCCCTGCTACCAGGGCAGGTAGTGAAAAACCATCAAGTGGGGGCAGGGTTAGATGGGTCCGAGCTCAGACTCTCCTTGGGCAGGGCTTGCTGTAGCCACTGTGGGGGATGGGAGGGTGGTTCTCAGAGCAATAGAGTTATGGTCCCACGGGGGTTATGGCTGCCTCTGCTGTGTCATACAGGTTGCCAGGGAAGTGGGGTAAAGCCAGCAGTGACAGGCCTTACACAGCCTCCATACAGCCAACAAGGCCAGTCTCACTCCCACTGTGAACCCCCAGCTGCACTGAGTTTATTTCCAGGTAGCCATTGAGCAGGGATGATATCTTTCCCAGGCTATGATCCTCCCCACTGAGAGAGCAAACAAAGCTCTCAGGCCTCACCCCTCCCCACCTGCCTGAAACTTTAGCTTTGGCTTCTGTATTTATATCTGTACTTCCTATTCACCTCCCACTCCCAGAATCTGCTTAGGAAAATTTGTGCTTAGTCAGACTTATTACAATTTCAGCTAGGAGCTTCCTTCACTCTGTGGCCCCTCCCCAATTCCACTGGCTGCCTTCCACTCCCAAGGACCCCTGCGAGAAAAGGCCAGGAATGCTTTCCTTAGGTTTGAGCTTGGATCAGGAATTCCTACAGGGCTCTTCCCACTGTTTTTTGTACTTTTATATTTTGCTCAGCTCCCAAAATCCATTTCAGCTCTAGGTAAGGTTAAATCTTTCTCCCATGATTGGGATTTTCAGGTTCTCCAGTGGGGATGTGTGTTCAGAGGTAGACTTTTGCCCCTCTCACACTTTGGGAACTCACAGTTTTCATGGCTGTCTCACAGAGTTTACAACGACAAGCAGATCCTTTTAAAGGGTCTGTGAATTCTTTAGGTTTTCCTGGCATGTTCCTGTGGTAGTTCTTGGAGCAAAAGTTCACTATGTGAATCTCCACATGCTGTTCTGTCCGTCTGAGTGGGAGATGCATATTAGTTCTGTCTCCTATCTACCGTTTTCCTCAGATGTCTGTTTATACAAACTTCTTAATGACAGAGAGTTTTCTTTGTTTTATTTACTACTGTATTTTAAGAATATAGGACAATATTTGCCAAATAGAAGACACTCTGTGATACTGTGTTGTATAAATAAATGATACACTATTATCTCTCTGATTTTAAAGTATTTGTGTATCTCACTTCTTGCCTGCTTTTTCTCTTGATTCTTGATCATCATGCTTTGTTTAGAGGTATGTTTTGTTATTTTTGATTTAAGCTCATCTTCTTTTAACTTTATTTATGAAAATTGTGTTCATCTAGAGAAGACTTATGTTTATTTCTGCTAGTTTCTTGGATGCACTGCAAAGTTGGAGCAACTTGAAGCTTAATTACTGGTTTTATGGTTTTTAGACTACCTAGGTAGTATTAATTCAGGCTGCATCAAATAAAAATCTGGATTTGGGATGTTTTTGTTTGTTTGCTTTTTTCCTCCTCTTCCCATCATTAAAGTTCAAGGCAGACAATTTGTCTTGCTAGTGGTTTGGCAGACACATTTTTAGTCTACATGTACATTGGGCATTAACTTACTAGGCCAGCACTGTTCAACAGAAATGTAACATGTGCCATATACACATAATGTAAAATTTTCTAGTAGCAATATTAAAAAATAAAAAGATAAAGGTAAAATAATTGTAGTCATATTTTTTCTTTAATATTATTTTAATATGTATATAATCATATAGAAATTATTAATGAGATTTTTACATCTTTTTCATCCTAAGTCTTTGAAATGTGGTTCTTCACACAGAGCACAGATCAGTTCCAACATTGCAGTTTTATTGAAAAACCATCTGTGTTTATGTTTCAAAAATGTTACAGTTGAAAAAGTAGATTTGAATGCCTAGGTTGTTCCAAACATAGCTAAAATTTTCAAATAACTGAATTGAGTATCAGTTCTTAAAGCAAAATTAATTTAAATAAAATTGAAATTTAGTTTTTCAATATCATCAGACAGGTGCCAGCTTCTCAATATCCATATGTGGCTGGTGGCTACAGTGTTGGACAGTACAGATCTCAGGTCCAAATAAATGGAGGCTTCTTATATTAGATACTCACACCTTGGGCAGGCCCTGCTGCTTTTTCATGTGTTTTCTGAACACTAAGAGACCATTGATAACCACATTTCATGGCCAACCGTGAATGGCAAATGTTTTTATGGAGTATTTGTATTCAGTGCTCCTCTTTCCACTGATATTTAGTCTTTCTCTTCTTTTTTGTCTTCAAACTTCTATGTTTGCCATCCTTTTAATATACATTTTATGTAATGTTTTCAATACTTTATCCTACATTTAAAACATTTAGTCATTGGGATAGTCAGCTATGTCATGCAGTCTTTGTTTCTCCCTGAAAAGGAAGTCCTTTGAATCATTTGATCCTGTGGAGAAAACACAGAAAAGATTATTCTTCCAA
The DNA here is from genome assembly GCF_000951045.1 of Mandrillus leucophaeus. Taxonomy (NCBI): domain Eukaryota; kingdom Metazoa; phylum Chordata; class Mammalia; order Primates; family Cercopithecidae; genus Mandrillus; species Mandrillus leucophaeus. Next base: position 1,574,306 of record NW_012101266.1, on the reverse strand, counting down.
AATGCTTAATTCAGCCCTCTCAAATTCCTCTACAGCTTTAGGGAAAAAATAAAGCAGTGATTTAAGTAATAAAATAAAAAAGGGCTTACAGTTTAAATAGCCTAGTTCATACCAAAGTTTATTGTTTGTGAAACAGTATAGTTCTCCTGATATTATTAAGATTAACAATGGGTATCCTATTTCTTGCTCTTGAAATATTATAAGAAGTAGAAAATTGCAAATGTTTCAAAATAAAAATAGCATCTACCATGAAGGGTTTATTTACCCGCTTTGAGAAATAGTACAGAAACCATCTTAAGGGCAAATTTCTTATAATCTCTCTCATAGTTCTCAAACTGTTTGCTATTGTTCTTTATGTTTTAATGCTAACATTATTTTGCTTCTCATACTCACAACTCTTCTTTATTTGTAACAGATAGTGTACAAAGAGACGTAGAAGTCTGTGTTTTAAAATGAGGTTAGTTGTCTTTTCATCTGAATGAAATGAAAGTTGACAGTTTTATTATAAACCGTGGTACAACAAAAATGTACAATGCCTGAGCTATTGAAAAACTAGTTTTCTTAGTAAACACATGGAGTTTTTATAAGTTAAAGAGGAACTAGGAATATATATCATAAAGCATTTGACAACTGATTTATTGCCATACAAGTTAATAGCATAAATAAGTGAATATCTACAATAGAAGTATAGTTTCTTGGTATACTTTGTGCTATTTATTTATACTATCAAATAAGTGTTCCATGAAGTAGGTTTACATTAGGTAGTTCACCAATTTAGCAATGTCTTATTGAGCAACCACTACAGGCAAGGTGCCTTTTTGTAAGAGATACATAAATGAAAAGACCTTTTTTTTTAATGTCCTAATGGAGCAAACTGAAAATGTCCATTTTAAGTCATAATTTTCTAAGCACAAGAAAGGCCATTAACACTTATCAATAACATAAATGTATCCCATAAACTTTTTGTGTTTTTTTCCAACATTTGGTTAGACTTAATGTCCAAATTCTTCTCATCAGCTAAAGCCATATGCAACTGATTTCTGCTATGTATGTACCTTGATTTGCCCTCAATTGAACCTTAGCCAGAAACCATTTTTATTCTTCTTTAAACTTTTAGAGAATGGACTCATGTGTTTTATATGCTGTTTTTCTTATTTTGCTTTATATTTTGTCTCAACCATACTTAATTTTCTTAGCTTTTTTTTTTTTTTTTTTTTTTTTTTCTTAAAGTTAGAATCAATTTCCTGCATTGGCATAGTGCCCTAGCTATATTAGGTTTTCCAACACTGAAAAAATGAAAAAGCAAAAAAAAAAAAAAAAAAGTATTCTATATATTTTCCTTTACATATAGGCAAGAAACATTGTTCTTTACATTGAATAGTAAAAACTTATCTAGCATTTTTATCAGCAGGAAAATTCTAGAAGCAGGAAATTCTGGTGTAACCCAATACCAACTTTCAATCCAGTATTAGATAAGCTTAAGAAAGTTAATAGTAAATATATGTAACATATTATATTCAGAAAACTATTATTTACTGTTCCTGCAGTTCTTTAGTGAAATGGTTAAGACAATGCCCCATAGAAATTTTAGAAATAATTACAATATGTAATTACTACAACACTACCCTGTTATTCACTGAATGATTTCTAAGAGGTAGTGAAAGAGAATTGCTTAGAAAAGAAAGCCATTTGAGACAAAAAAATTAAATTTCGGAAACAATCTAACACCAGTATTTCATTTTGATGAAGTGACTTTTAAAAATACCTAACTTTTTTTTTTTTCTGATTGATTGGCACTTAATTAAAAATGTGATTTTTGTTGTAGTAAAAGACACTGAAAACTGAGTTACATAGTAATGTAATTTGTAAGATCTATTGATAGATTACAAAATAAATAATTTTACATATATTTGGAATTGGGGCATCATGAAAAATATATTATTAAATGTAAATAATATATTTATACTTCAAAATTTAAAATTTTGAAAAGCTTGTACTTAGACTTTGGCTAAATTGTACTTTTCATGGATAAAGTGTTATTATTTTATCTGAAACTTTCTTCTTCTAGCCATAAAATATTATTTAAAATCAGAAGATGTACTTTATATTTGCTTATTCAAATTTCCTAATATTTGTCAGGTTTAAGAAATATTGTACAAACACTTTAGTTTTGCTTTAAATAATGTGTCATTGAAAAGCAGTTTTTCTCTGATTATCGGAATGTATTTTTCTGTTAGTGTGATGACTGAGCTTTTCAAAATATTCACTGGGAGGAGAAAAAATTTACATGTTGCTGATAATAGACCTATTCTTCAAAATGCCAAAGGAAGTTGTGCTATCTGATGAACATTTTATTAAAAAGTTGAGTGGAATAGTAATAAGGGAGGTTTTTCTCTCCATCCTGAATTTACATTTTCTCAGTTGGCCCACTTAAAATCCCAGGGGGAAGTACTTACCTTGGATAACCCTTTTTTTCCCTGTCCTCTTTACATTGACTTTACACATAGAGGCAAATAGGTTTTGTCCAAGAGTTTTAAATTCTTGGATATTACAACTTTTTATTAGATTATGGCATAGTCTGAATTTAGCCATTTTGGACAATGTATCACGCATGGTTATGATGATGAAAGATTCAAGGACTACATGCTGACTGAAATAATGAGCCAGCTTCCAAGTAATTATGAAAGTAAATGTGTTTATAAGAATGGTTTTTGGTTTCAGTAAGATCTCAGGTACATTTTATTTATTCCTACAGAGTGCTGTACTTATCATAATATGTAGTCACTAATTAGAAATGTTTGAAAAGAAAATTAACCTGATATAAAACTAATCTAATATCACAATGTTAAAACTAACTTACTGCATATCATGAACTTACATGTATTTTTATCTATGATGTTTAAGGGTAAACGTGTTTTACGTGAAGATGTGGGAGGGTTGCAAAAGGTACATAAATATAAGCCTTCCAAAAGTGTTTTAAATCAATATAATAGGAATTTTTTTTAGTGTAACGCTCTTTGTAGCATTTTTAGTAATTATGGCTTTAAACACTTAATATAAAATTTATTCATTACTTAAACTATTTTTGAACGCAAATATTGCCTTATTTTGAAATATTCAACAAATCCATGCATTGAAGATGAAAAAGTATTTAAAATTTGAAGGAAAACTCAGTGACTAATCAGATTTTAAAAAATTATTGTAATTTCTCTCTTTTTAAAAAATGCATTGCTTATCAATATGGAACAAGGGCTTATTTCATTATTAATCAAGACAGCTTTAATCTTAAAAAATGAATCAAAATTTGTTCTGTGCCTGATACCATTCAACACTGAAACAATTATGGGAATCTTATTTCCACACTCCCTATTTTTGACTTTGCCTTAACAATAGGTTCCACAGAAAATAGTATAGAAATTGAGCTTAATGCTTAGTCAAATGCATAAGTAGGGCTGATTTAAAATAACAGAAAACACCTATTTCACTTTTCTTTGATATTATCATTATTATTTTTCTTTTATTTTAGGTTCAGGAGATACATGTGCAGGTTTGTTATGTGGGTAAATTGCATGTTGTAGCAGTTTGGTCAACAAATTATTTTGTCACCCAGGTAATGAGCATAGTACCCAATAAGTATTAGGTTGGTGCAAAAGTAATTGCCATTTATTGGCATTAAAAGTAATGACAAAAACCAAAATGATAGTTTTTCGATTCTCACTCTCATCTCATCCTCCACCTTCAAGTACGCAGTGGTGTCTGTTATTGTCTTCTTGTGTCCACGTGTACTCAATGTTTAGATCTCACTTACAAGAGAGAACATGTAGTATTTGTTTTTTGGTTTCTGCGTTACATGGCTTAGGATAATGATCTCCAGCTCCATCTGTGTTGTTGCAAAGGACATGACTTTGTTCTTCTTTACGGCTACATATGATTCCATGATGTGTGTACATTTTTTAATCCAGTCTGTCATTGATGGATATCTAGGTTGATTCCACATCTTTGCTATGTTGAATAGTGCTGTGATAAACACACGTGTGCATGTGTCTTTATGGTCGAACAATTTATATTCCTTTGGGTATATACTCAGTAATGGGGTTGCTGGGTCAAATGGTAATTCTGTTTTAAGTTCTTTGAGGAGTCGCCACACTGCCTTTCACAATGGCTGAATTAATACACCCCCACCCAGCAGTGTATAGCATTCCCTTTTCTCTGCAACCTCACCAGCATCAGTTATATTTGGACTTTTTAATAATAGCCATTCTGTCTGGTGTGATATCATATCTCATTGTGGTTTTGATTTGCATTTCCCTAGTGATTGGTGATATTGAATATATTTTCTTATGCTTGTTGGCCACGTGTACATGTATATCTTCTTTTGAGAAGTGTCTGTTCATGTCCTTGGTCCATTTTTTAATGGGGTTGTTTGTTTTTGTATGATCATTTGTTTATGTTCCTTATAGATTCTGAATATTAGACCTATGTCAGATGCAGAGTTTGCAAATATTTTCTCCCATTTTGTAGGTTGTCTGTTTACTCTTTTGGTAATTTCTTTTACTGTGCAGAAACTCTTTAGCTTAGGTGCCATTTGTCAATTTTTGGTTTTGTTGCAATTATTTCTGGCATCTTTTTCCTGAAACCTCTGCTATGGCCTGTGTTCATAATGGTATTTCCTAGGTTTTCTTCTAGGATTTTTATAGTTTTATGTTTTACATTTAAGTGTTTACTCCATCTTGAAGTGATTTTTGTATATGGTATAAGGAAAGGCTCCAGCTTTATTTTTCTGCACGTGTCTAGCCAGTTATCCCAGCACTATTTGTTACATAGAAAGTCCTTCCCCTATTGCTTGTTATTGTGAACTTTGTCAAAGATCAGATGATTGTAGATGTGTGGCTTTATTTCTGGGTTCGCTAACCTGTTTCCTTAGTCTATGTATCTGTTTTTGTATCAGTACCATGATGTTTTTATTATCGTAGCCTTGTAGTGCAGTTTGAAGTCCAGTAGTGTGATGCCTCAAGCTTTGTTCTTTTTGCTTGTGATTGCTGTGGCTATTTGGGGGTCTTTTTAGATTCCATATGAATTTTAGAATAGTTTTTTCTTATTCTGTGAAAAATGTAATTGTTATTTGATAGAAATAGGATCGAGTCTGTAAATTGCTTTGGATAGAATGGCCATTTAAACAATGTTGATTTTTCCTATTCATGAGCATGGAATTATTTTATTTGTTTGTGGCATCTCTGATTTCTTTTAGCAGTGTTTTGTAATTCTTGCTATAGACATCTTTTACAAATCTGTTTAGCTGTGTTCTTAGGTATTTTATTCTTTTTGTGGCGGTTGTGAATGAAATTGCATACTGAACATTGATTTTGTATCCCAAAGCTTTGCTGAAGTTGTTTATCAAATCTAGGAGCCTTTGGGCAGAGACTATGGGGTTTGCTATGTAGGGAAAAATACCATTCATGAAGAGAGATAGTTTGACTTTCTCTCTTCATATTTGGATGCCATTTATTTCTTTCTCTTGCTTGATTGCTCTGGCTAGAACTTCCAGAACTAAGCTGAATAGGAGTAAAAAGAGAGGTCATCCTTGTCTAGTTCTGGTTCTCAAGAGGAATGTTTCACCTTTCGACTATTCAGTATGATGTTGACTGTGGGCTTGTCATAGATGGCTCTGTTTATTTTGAGGTATGTTCCTTTGATGCTTAGTTTGTTGAGGGTTTTTAAAATGAAGGGATGTTGAATTTTATCAAAAGACTTGCCTGAGTCTGTTACAATGATCATGCTTTTAGTTTTGTTTATGTGATGAATCACATTCATTGATTTGCAGGTATTGAACCAATATTGCATCCCAGGGATAAAGCCTACTTGATCATGGAAGATTAGCTTTTTGAGGTGCTGGTGGATTTGGTTTACTAATATTTTGAGCAGTTTTGCATCTGTGTTCATCAGGAATATTGGCCTGAAGTTTATTATTATTGTTTTTTTTTTTTTCGTTGTGTCTCTGTCAGATTTTGGTATCTAGATGATGTTGACCTCTTAGAATGAGTTATCGAGGGGCCCCTCCTCCACTATCTTTTGGAATAGTTTCATTAGGACTGGTACCAGCTCTTCTGTATACATCTGGTATAATGTGGCTGTGAATCCATCTGGTCCAGGGCTTTTTCTGGTCGGTAGTTTTGTTGTTGTTGTTGTTGTTGTTTTCTGATTAAATTTCAGAACTCATTATTGGTCTGTTCAGGAATTCGGTTTCTTCCTGGTTCAATCTTGGGAGATTGTAGTTTCTAGGAAATTATCCACTTATTCTAGGTTTTTCAGTTCATGTGCATAGAGGTGTTCATAATAGTCTTTGAGGTTTTTTTGTATTTCAGCGGGACTAGTGGTAGGGTCCCTTTTGTCATTTCTGATTGTGTTGATTTGAATCTTCTCCCATTTTATTTGCTAGTTTTTTTTAGTGGTCTATCAATCTAGTTATTCATTGATATTTTGTATAGTGTTCCTTTTTTCCATTTTGTGAGGTCAGTTCTGATTTTGGTTATTTCTTTCTGTTAGCTTTGGGGTTGGTTTGCTTTTGTTTTTCTTGTTCCTCTAGGTGTGATGTTAGGTTGTTAATTTGAGATCTTTCTAACTTTTTGATGTGGGCATTTAGTGCTATAACTTTCCTCTTAACACTGCTTCAGCTGTGTCTCAGAGATTCTGGAATGTTGTATCTTCATTCTCATTGGTTTCAAAGAATTTACTGATTTCTGCCTTAATTTTGTTTTTTACCCAAAAATCTTTCAGGAGCAGGTTTTTAAATTTCCATATAATTGTATGGTTTTGAGAGATCTTCTTAGTATTGATTAATATTTTTACCGTGCTTTGGTCTGAGAGTATGATTGGTATGATTTCAGTTTTTTTGAATTTGTTGACAGTTGCTTTATGGCTAGGGTCTGGTCGATTTTAGAGTATGTGCCATGTGCACACAAGAAGAATGTATATTCTGTTGTTCTTGGGTGGGATGTTTGGTAGATGTTTGTTAGGTTCATTTGGTCAAGTGTCAAATTTAAGTCCTGAATACCTTTGTTAGTTTTCTGTCATCTTGATGATCTATCTAATACTGTCAGGGGGGTGTTAAAGTCTCCTACTATTACTGTGTGATTATATAAGTCTCTTTATAAGTCTCTAAGAATTTGTTTTATGAATCTGGGTCCTTCAGTGTTGGATGCATATATATTTAGGACAGTTAAGTCTTGTTGAATTGAACCCTTTATTGTTATGTAATGTCCTTCTTTATCCTTTTTGATTACTGTTGCTTAAAAGTCTCTTTTGTCTGAAATAAGAATAAGAACCCTGGTTCTTTTTTGTTTTCCTTTTGCTTGATAGATTTTTCTCCATCTCTTTACTTTGAAACTATGGATGTTATTGCATGTGAGATGGGTCTTTTGAAGATCACATGGAGTTGGGTCTTGCTTCTTTATCCAACTTGCCATTCTATACCTTTTAAGTGGGGTGTTTAGCCCATTTACATGCAAGTTTAATATTGATACGTGTGGAATGATCCTCTGTCATTGTACTATTAGCTGGTTGTTATGTAGACTTCATGGTGTAGTTGCTTTAAAGTGTCAATAGTTTTTGTACGTAAGCGTGTTTTTGTGGTGCTGCTAATGTTCTTTCATTTCCATGTTTAGCACTCCCTTAAGGACTTCTTGTAAGGCAGGTCTGGTGGTAACAAATTCCCTTAGCATTTGCTTGTCTGAAAATGATTTTATTTCTGCTTTACTTATGAAGCTAAGTTTGGCTGGATAATTCTTGGTTGGAATTTCTTTTCTTTAAGGATGCTAAATATAAGCCCCAATTTCTTCTGGCTTCTAGTCTTTCTGCTGAAATGTTCACTGTTATCCTGATGTGGTTCTCTTTGCAGGTAACCTGCCCCTTCTTGCTAGCTGACTTCTTTAGCATTGACTTTGGAGAATCTTATGACTGTGTGTCTTGGAGATGGTTTTCTTGTATAGTGTCTTACAGGGTATCTCTGAATTTCCTTAATTTGACTGTCAACCTCTCTAGTGAAGTTGTGGAATGTTTCATGGACAATATTCTCAAATTTGTTTTCAAAGTTGCTTGCTCTCTCTCTCCCTCTCATGCATGGATTCCAGTGAGTTGTAGATTTGATCTCTTTACATAATCCCATATTTCTTGGAGGTTTTGTTCATTCTTTTTTCTTGATTTTTCTCTGACTGATTTAGTTCAGATATCCAGTCATTAAGCTCTGAGGTTCTTTTCTCCATTTGGTTTATTACACTGTTAAAACTTCCAATTGTGTTATGAAATTCTCGTAGTGAGTTTTTCAGCTCGATCAGATCAGTTTGACTCTTTCTTGATATGGATATTTCATCTTTCAGCTCTTGTATCACTTTAGTTAATTCATTAGATTTCTTGAGGTGGGTTTCAACTTTCTCCTGAATGTCTATGATCTTGCTTGCCATCTAGATTCTGAATTCTATGCATGTTATTCCAGTCATTTTAGTCTAGTTAAGAGCCATTGCTAAGGAGCTAGTGCAGTTGTTTGGTGATAAGAAGACACTGGCATTTTGAGTTGCCAGAGTTCTGATATCGGTTCTTTCTTGTCTGTGGGGGCTGATACTCCTTTAATCTTTGAAGTTGCTTTCCTTTGCATGGGGTTTTATTGCTTTTATATTCTTTTATGCCCTTGAGGATTTGACTGTGGGTTCAGTCAACTAGTTTACTTTCTGGATAATTTCAGTGGGCCAAGGCTTAGCTTGTTACTCCTGGGTTGCCTGCTGTAATGCTGGGGGGCTGGGACCAGGCCCAGGGCTTTGTTCTCTGGCCCTTGAGGTTAAGCAGCTGCTTTGCTAGAGGGACCAAGGTGTAACTGGTCCACTGTCAACAACACTCTGATGGGGGTGCTGGAAAAAGTACTTCATCAGAGTGGTGACAGTGGGGTCCATGCGTGGGCACACATGCCAGCAGCAGCAGGAAATACTGTTTTTTAAATTTTTATTTTATTCATGTAGAAGAATGTTAAGGGGTCATAAATGAACTTATTAGCTATAGAAGCTTAATTTCACATTATTCATTTTAATAATGTTATTCTCTATTTCACAGATTAATATATAATTTAACTTTCAAAAATGTTATCTGTGTCTCTAATTTAATTGTGTTTTACTACACACAACTTATGAAATTACTTTTTAGTGTTATAATAATTGGCATTAAATATTGCTAAAAAGTATCAGGAGTTCTATAAACTTGAGGAAAATTTCTTTGATATATCATTTTTATATGCGATCAGAAGTCTTATGAAATGTTAATACTTGATAAATTATTACTATATATAAAGTATATTTCAGAAGGCTGAAAATATTTATTTGGTAACTTAAAGCACGTTTCAATTTGACAAGATGGGAATTTGTTGTCTAGAACACTATATATTGCCCTAACATCTCAATTAGCCTACTTAGTAAACACATTTGCTATTGTAGTGAGCAAGCAGGGATTTTTCTGTGTAGTTTTGTTGTCTTTCAATACTTCATTTTAATCAGAGCTGAATTAGAGAACTGGGAATGTCAGACCTGGAAGGAACCAAATATGTCAACTTTATCAAGCTTATGAGACTTTGCCAGGAGATTCTCCATTTGTTCTTTTAGTCCATTTAAAGGAAGTATAGTCATGCACCACATAATAATACTTTGGTCAATGATGGATTGCATATATGACGGTGGCCTCATAAGATTATAATGTATTTCTGCTGTACTTTTCTCTGTTCAGATATGTTTAGATACACCAATACTTACCATGTGTTACAATGCCCTACAATATTTATACAGTAACATGCTGTACAGGTGCGGTGGCTCACACCTGTAGTCCCAACACGTTGGGAGGCTGAGGTGGGAGCATCCTGTGAGGCCAGGAATTCCACACCAGCCTGGACAACTGAGCAAGACCCTGTCTCTAAAACAAAATCCAAAGCAAACAAACTAACAAAAAACCCGCTTTTAAAAAACAGATGAAAATGTCTACTATTTGTATGTGTTAAGTATTTATTATATAAGCCAGTGCTGTTCTATGAGCTTTACTTGTGTTAATTATTTTTATAATTCTCAAAACAATCCTATAATTTAGGTATTAGTATTATTTTTGTTTTATGTATAATGCAACTGTAGAAGGGTTGTTACAACACAGTTTATTTATAATGGCCAAATCCTTCAGTGGCTTATGAAAACAACTTCATTGTGTGAGAATAGTAGCCCTATCAGTGGACTAAAAAGCAGTACTTCCACTAATTTGGGCAAGTCACTTAGATATTTCTGTCTGTATTTACTAAGGTTTCATGCAATTGTAACATCATCTGATTTTATTGCTTAAACTCTGGGAATACTGTATTTACAATTATTTAATAATATAATGATATGAGTGAATTCTATTATAGTGTCCAGAGTGACAAAAATATCATCCCTAGGAGATATTAAGAATAGATGCTAAAACTAGGCATTCTTTTGTCTTTGCTTCTTTGTTAATATCTGTGGAAATTCTTTGTATTAGAAAATCTGCAAGTGAAGGAAATGTTAAAGTAGCTTATTTAACAACATGTGTTTTTTAAAAAGCTACTTTGATTCTAGGTAACATAAATCAATATGAGCAAGTTTATGCAAGACAGGGAATTGATTGGAATAGTCTGGAATGTCACAAAATCTAAGGAAATATTAATGTTCAGATCTTATGGGAGTTGGAGTTCAGATCAGCTCTACTCCACGAATCTTAGTGGAGGATTTAATGTTCCCTCATTCTATGGCTTAGCCATTAATCTAAAAGACTTATCTCTAAATCACCCAATTCAAATTATTAGGTGATAATTTGATTGGCCCATGTCACATTATATGCCCACCCTGTTCTATTATTTCTGGCTAGAGGGCCATGTTCCTTTAATAAAAGAAAAAAGGTCCTTGCTGTTGGTAGATATCTTTATAGATGAGGTAGGCAGTTCTCAAAATAACATACCAGGATATACACGCCAATATGATCTATGTTAATATTACAGTTGGGAAAACCATCAGAATAAAGTTATTTTTCCTTCCTTCCCCCATGTAATAAATGCATTACAAACATGGCAAAAATATTACCTGCTTCACCGAATTTCGCACTCTATAATGTGGTCTTGTAGCTGTGCTCATCAAGAGATGGAGTCTTTGAATCTGAGCTGGCCCTGTTTTGGTCAAAAGACGTTGTAAGTTATGCAGGGTTAGTTCTGAGGCCTGGCCTCTGCATCTTTTTTTTTTTTTTTCTTTTATCTCTATCCATGTCTTGTGAAAAAGCCCAAACCATCCTTCTGAATTCTAAAAGACACCTCCTAACAGTGCTATTGTGCAGCCTGTGGCCACAGTGTGATTGAGGCCTTTCTAGACCAGCCAGTTTCCAGCCAACTCACCAGCTGCTTGTGGATGCATGATGAACAAGCTCAATCAGGATCAGTCGAGACTGGCTTAGTTTAGTAGAACCACCTCACTGACCCATAGACTTATGAGCAATAATAAATGCTTTTTGTTTTAAATCATTGAGTCTTGAAGTTGTTTCTTTTGGAGTAATAGCAAATGTGCACACCCAATTCAACAAATAACTATTTTTCCCCAATTTTTCAGTTTTCCTGTAGAGTGAAATAGTTTTCTCATTTGGTGTTAGAATGAGTCCTTATTTAAATGTGAGAATGCAAAGTAACTCAATTTTCCCAAGATTATTTTATATTCTATTTGGTGAAAATAGTTATAAGTATTTTGTAGAAAATTTTGGCTACTCTCAAGTGTTTTGTAAACTTCTGTTTTTGAAATTGGTTTTGTGGTATAGTTAATTATCATGTAATCACCAAACTGCTTATTTGAACATTTCAAATTATTTTAGCTTTGCCTGTACAAATGAGTTCTTTTTCAAAATAGTGATAGAAATATAATTATACATAAAGAATAGAATGAGAAGAAATCAAACACATTCGTTTTGCTGTAATAAATACAAATAAGGATTCACATGAATGAAATACTTATTTATGAATTTCTAAAAGTGAAAAACAGCTATGAACTCTTTTTTTTCCTGTTCAGACTTTTCTAATCTTTAAATTCATTTATTGTTATTTTCAGTAAAGCCTGTGTTCCTGATCACAAGTGGATGGTATCTAGACTGGAATCAAATTCAACTTATAAACCCAATAGAGAGTTATTGACCCCCTCATACTGTTGGATCTTCTTTTCCAAACATCTCGTCAACTTTTTTTATTTGTACAGATCTGTTTCTTACATTTTTCATAAATACCTTACACTAATTTCCTAATATTTACATTTTTAAAGATAGCTTTTGATAGAATCTTGGTAAAGTACTTTTTAAAAACTATGAACGTGCACACATGACATTCTCCTTGATTCTATTAATGTGATTCATTGTATTACTGGCTTTCCAAATGCTAAATTTCATGTGCATATCTGGCATAAAGGGCACTAGATTATGAGATCATGCAAGAATGCTTCACTGTGCTCACATAGTGATTTCTAAGATTTAAAATTTTTAAATTTACATTCATATGTCCTATATGTCTATAAAAATCTTTTTCTAAAACTTTTATTTTAGGTTCAGGGGTACATGTGCAGGTTTATTTATAGGTAAATTTTGCGTCACGTGGTTTCAGTGTACATATTATTTCATCACCTATGTTAGAAGCATAGTATCTGACAGTTCTTTAGTCCTCTGCCTCTTCCCACCCTCCACTCTCAAGTAGGTCCCCATGTCTCTTGTTTTATACTTTCTGTCCAAGTGTACTCAGTGTTTAGCTCCCACTTATAAGTGAGAATATCTGGTAGTTGGTTCTCTGTTCCTGCATTAGTTTGCTAGGGAATATGACCTCAAGCTCCATCCATGTCCCTGCAAAGGACATGATCTTGTTCTTTGTTATGGCTGCATAGTATTCCATGTTGTGTATGTACCACATTTTCATTTCCTTTTTTTAAAATTTATTTTATTTTATATTTACAAATAATACACCTACATTTATAGATCAAATGAATATTGTCATCTTTTTTTAGTGCTCAATAGGTAGTTTTTTAAAAATTTTAATTAATTAATTAATTTATTTATATTATACTTTAAGTTCTAGGGTAAATGTGCACAACGTGCAGGTTTGTTACGGCTGCACCCATTAGCTTGTCATTTACATTAGGTATATCTCCTAATACTATCCCTCTCTCCTTCCACCACCGCACGACAGGCCCCAGTGTGTGATGTTCCCCACCCTGTGTCCAAGCGTTCTCATTGTTCAATTCCCACCTATGAGTGAGAACACACGGTGTTTGGTTTTCTGTTCTTGCAATAATTTGCTCAGAATGGTTTCCAGCTTCATCCATGTACCTGCAAAGGACATGAACTCATCCTTTTTTATGGCTGCATAGTATTCCATGGTGTATGTGTGCCATATTTTCTTAATCCAGTCTATCATTGATGGACACTGGAGTTGGTTCCAAGTCTTTGCTATTGTGAATAGTGC